>NC_028639.1:11930239-11946642 GCF_001406875.1 Solanum pennellii
ATATATATATATATATATTAATTACAAGCAAGAAAAGAAAAGAGTCACTTACACAAATGAAGAAAGAATGGAAAATAGCAAGGTAAAAGAATATGAGAAATTGGGAAAAATAAAATGATTAAAAGTGGTACGTGTAGCCGATATGTCAAGGAGGGCAAAAAGTCACTAAAGTATACCTAGATATAGCCTACCTGACCCTGAGCCTATGTTACCAGATAAGAAAGTCCTATCATGATCCTAGGAGTTGTATGGCGAACTTCAAGCAGTGAAAATAAGGGCAAGCTTATGGAAATATGTATGAATGAGTTGTGAATTTGTTCTGAGAGTGAGTGTTAAAAAGTAATCCTTATACTCAAACTGAAATCATTGTGTGAAAAATGAGGATGTTGTTTTGAAGTGAGGAAACTAGTTGCAATACCGGAAATATTAGCACCTTGGTGAGAAATTAAAGAGGATAGGTGTCAGTGCGCGGTGAGTCTGTGTCCTTATTCAACATAATTCAAGCCTAATAGTGATAACATGCATAAATATGATGAGACTGATTGGGATTGGTAGCCAAATGTTTGCGAAAGCTAAAATATGGATACTATTGTACAAAGATTTTGTAGTGAGTCATAGTGCGTCGCTTGAGGAAAAACAACGAATTTGAGTTGAGGGTGTTGATATACCGTGGTTTCACGGTATTTTTAATGATTTTTCCTTAAGTTTAGTGTGTATCCAAAAGCCTTTTTGTATTGATTTTTATGTAAGTTTCTCCTTATTTGCAGGAAATATGTCCAAAGATGAACGCGGAAGTTTTTGAGGGAGAAATGAATAAGAGACCACCTACGGAGCTTATGACGGTCCGTCGAGCTTGTGACGGTCTGTAGGTGGCATCATAGTGAAGCTGCTGAAGGAAGATGGGGAAGTCTGACCTAGTGTGGGATTACGAAAGTCCATGACAGACCGTCATAGCCACGACGGTCCGTCTTGCTGGTTCGTCGTGATGATCAGAGAGTAGTCCAGTACCCAAATTTCAAGAAGTTTAAGTATTATGGGAACCTTGGGCGAATAATGAGGTAAAATCTAACTAAAATAACAACTCTAGAATAGTGTCTTGCATGTATTGATAATTCTTTCGTTTAGAAGTCTTTTTAACGGATGGCCAACGTTAGAACTCGCCTTAATGCTACTTGCCGGACCAAGGAGGTAGATAATAGGAAAAGAATTATCAACATAGATTTAGTGTACACTATCTAATAGGCTAGTGTCGATTGGTACGAGGTAATAACTTAGTAAAATATCGAATACAATGCTTAATATGAGGTAAAGGTAAGGGTTAGTATAGCAACACACGTAGCCAGACCAAGGTGCGGAGTGAAATTTTCTAGATGCCGGACAAAGGATTTAGAGATACATAACTTATCACTTTACATGCAAGATACTAGGAAAGAATTGTTATTTTTAGGATTATCAAGTTAGGAACCTGTGGAGAACACTTAAGCCCTAGTTACTTTTATTAATTGATTAATCTCCAAGATTTGAATCTGTTAGTTGTTTACTTTAATTTAGTTAATTATTTTCATTAATTTAGATATAAAAACCCCCCTTTATTGTCTTTTGTTTTCTAGGAAAATAATGGACTAAATAATAGTAATAATAGAATAAAGTTAAGTCTGAACTATTTTCCTCGTGGGAACGATCCCAACCTCATTAGTTGGGTTCTTAAATGATACGACCGCTTTACTTCTTATTTGAGAAGTAAGTTTGAGCGTATCAATGTGTGATGTTTTTGTGTTGAATGTGAATATGTTTATGTACGTGAAATCATGATAATTACAATCAATGTATGTTCGAAGTTATCTGCAAGTGTGTGCAAGTATGTGACTTTGGCAAGGGTCTCGGCTTGATGTTCAAAATTTGATAAAGTTTTAGTTGTTGTTTTATGTGCATAAATCCATAAAAAATCGTGATGTTCATTTAAGGAAATGTGGTTGATTTAGTGATAAGCTTTTAGTTATATAAACTCAAGAAAGATGCGCCTAAAGATGTGTTAAAATGGTATATGAATACGCCCTAAGAACTAACATGAAAAGGTTGATAATAGGAAGCTAAAATTAATGAAAAAATTTCTGGCTTTGGTGTACCTTAATTTTGTTCAAAAAGAAGGTTGGAAATCTGGAAATTTAATATATTTTAAAGAGGTAAGGCCACCAGGATACGAACCTGTGCCCTCACCCTTTGGCTACTAGAATTCGCAGAAAAAAAAAAACAAAAAGAAAAGGGGGCTGGGGGAATCGAAACTGGGTCTGCTGGTTTAGGAAGAAGAGAACAAGAATTAAAATAAATAAATGGGAGGAGTGGGAATCGAACCTACAATCTCCAGGCAGCGAGTGAACAAGAGAAATTAAAGAAAAGAGAATGGGAGGCGTGGGAATCGAACCCACGACCTCAAGGCTGGAAAGGAGAAGGCAAAATTAATTAAACAAATAAAGTGAGGCTGTGAGGGTTCCATCCCACAACCTCGATGCCACGCGTCTAACTTAGTGAATTTTTAATTAAAAATAAAGATAGGAGGTTGTGGGGGTTCGAACCCACAACCTCACAGCCCCAAGCGAAATTAAAATTTAAATAAGGAGGTTGTGGGGGTTCGAACCCACAGCCTCCCAATTCCCAGCAAAAATTAAGAATAAATAAAAGAGGTTGACCCCACAACCTCTTGGTTTTGGAGAAGTTGGGAAACAATATGATAATGAAAAATAAAAAGGGGTTGTGGGGGTTCTAACCCACAACCCTTCATCCAACCTAAGAGGAAAACCAAGTAGAAAACTAAAGATTCAATGTTAATGATGGGATTCAATCTAGAGTCCCAATATCATGGAGATTAAAAATAAAATCAATGAAAAATGTAAATGTTATCCGTGTGATTCGAACTTGGGTTTCCTTGCCAAAACATCCGTATTGATACATAAGTCAAACGTGAAAAAAATAACCAAGAATAAGGCCACCTACTTATATCGAAATCAAGATATGGGCATATATACAAGATACATAAGTCTTGTACTACATAATCTTAGAAATGTATGAATCACTTAACGAACTATGAATGATGCCCCATGGCTTGTGTGTATAGACTCATGAGTCTAGCATACGTTCAAAAGTAAGTGAACCTCTAAGATGTATGTAATGAAATGATGAACCCTAGAAGGGTTAAGTATGAGTGTAAGATATACTAAATGGCCAAGTGCATTGGCATAAGATGAGATGAACAATGAAATGATGAAACCCTATAAGGGTTAAGTAGGGGTGTGAAACACACTGAGTGGCAAGGGCATTGGCATATGATGAATTGAATATTCACGTAATAAGAGGTGAATAACTATGAAAAGCAAAGGTGCTAATGATAATAAATGTGGTGGCAACGTGATATGAGGTTAATGTAAATGATGAGAGCAATCTCAAATGAGCCTAAGTAAATGTTACCAAAACGTACTCACCTATGAGAGTGTAAGATAATGAAGAGACCAGTCTCTATGAACACTCTAATGAAAGTATTGAGCTTAACACACTCAATACTAATGATGAGGTGAGAAATCATCTAATGAGCTATGATGTCCTCATACTAGAATTCAGCTTCCATGACATATGAGATGAATGTAATGGAACTTTATACGAAGCACCGATAGGCTAGCTATGAGCGGTGATGCCTTCTTTTGGGAAGGACGGAGGTTCACGTAACACTCATGAGATGAGACTATCCGGCTTGACGGGTATGGTTCTCCTTATATCTCCTAGTCTTCGAACCTATACAGCCAATATAGGGATCTGGCGGGGTTAAATTCCCATGTAGGCTAGCATGTTATGGGTCACCTTGGCTGGTGATTCCACCTCTTTTCGGTGTGGGGGAGACACTGGATTTCATGATGCTCACATGATCTATGTTGGTTAAAGGCAAAGTTCCCAATAAATGAATGATTCCAACCTCAAATGATGCACATAATGAAATAAATGATACCTAAGGTGTTAGGATAGGATAATGAAAAGGTGAGTTATATTCAAGTAATGACATTAGGTCATTCTTGGTCATTACACAACGACCCTAATGAAAGGTTTAAACTACATTCTAGGTATGGCTGGTGTTTACACTGGCCTATGAATGAATTGAGATGGAGTACATATGAATGAACGAAGCAGACTCTGTGTTTGCTAATAAAGACTCCCTAGTTGAGGTCTCATCTGTTGAGCACTCATTTCTGGAATGTATTGATGTGAAGTCCATGATTCCAAGGTCTCATGGCATATAAATGAATGATATCAAAGAAGTTATGTGCTACATGCAAAATGTGTTCTATGTTATATGATATGTGCTATGTGTAAATGTTATGTGTTGTGTGCAAATGTGAAAAGTATGATGATGTATGTTATCCTCATGGTATAACTTTCCTATTCCAAATCTGGAAATCTCACTGACTTTCCTAATTCAAATTTGGAAAGCACATTGACTTTCCTAATACAAATTTAGAAACTTTCCTAATCTCAATTTGGCAAGTCCACTGACTTGACATCCAAAAATCATGTTGTTAGGAAAGAACTATTCTTTCTAATGCATGTCCTTGGTGTGTGCTTGCATATACTCATACTTAGTACAAGTGTGTATTAACCCTATACGAACTCTACGATTTTAGGTGCAGGTACAGGTGGACGATAGAGCTGCAGGATCATCGATGCAGTTATCCAGACGTTCAGTATTCATCCGATTTTGGTAGGTCCTCACGCTTTCGAGGATGCTGCTGTTTTATATTCTAGCTTAGTTTTAGAGTTGAGCTAGTGGAGCATGTTCCTTTAGAGTTTCTTTCCTCTTTTTTATTCAGATTATGTATTGGTGCCATTTTGACAATTATACACTTAATAAGAATTAAACTATTTCTTTCAGTTGCTTATCTCTTACTGCTAGATTGTTGACGGTGAACAATTACGTATTGATGAGAATGTTTTTATAAGTATGTTAAGAAACAAAAAGTTTCAAATTTTTGACCAAAATTAACCTATGTAAAGTAAGAATGACATAATAGGCTTGTCTGCGACATCTGAGAGGTCAACGACGCCGGTCCCGTCTAGGGTCTAGATTCCAATCTTGACACCCTTTTTGTGCGCGTTGCATTATACTCTCAAATCTCGAGAGTAATGTAGTGTTCCTACCTTCCCTATGTGGTAAGGGACACTTCTCAATCTAGTTCACTCGGTGCTAATCTAGAGTCTCTTTTTGAAATGTCTTTAATCCTTTAATTATCAATCATTGCTTAATTTAGGCCATAGGGTCTACTTCTTGTATAATCATCATCATCAATAGCTCAGTAAAAATTGTATGAGTAAAATCCTTTCATCACAATTCATATAAGTGAGGTTAACACATTTGCATTTCATAGCTTATCAAGGCACATTGATAGTTTTTACCATCCTTATATCACACACCTTAATCACCCTCACTACATAGTCAAGACATTTCAATTAAACATTATACCGCCCTGTAATCTTAGTTTTAGGCATAGTCCAATGTGATATGATGACTTACAACCATTAATCACAATTGGAAATAAAGATAGAGATTCTAAGACTTACAAAGTCTTCCTCATAGTCTATCATCAAGGTATTACCATCAACTCATAACTCAACCCAATTGGGAAGATACATTATCACAAAATTATAACCAATAAGATAACAAGGCCAATAGCATCTGTATAACACAATTCAACTCTAGATCACAACTTAAGACAACATGCTTACGCTAATTTAACATTATAATTCATAACCTAAATCACATATAAATAACTAGCATGATAGGCCTATAATTCATCTTAATTTAATCATAATAACACCATAGTATAGTAATCAAATCAACAACCAACTTAATTGAATGATCACAATACAATATAGGTCAAGATCACTACCTAGGGTTAGGGATGGAGGATCATATTTTTCAATTTAGACCAAACCATCAACAATTGCCATAAACAAGTTGAATTACATGTTAATCCACTCAATATAACCCTATGAAACCATTAACAACTCAATACATAACTTCAATTTCATGATTGAATGAAACCCATAAGAAAACTCAACTTTTGAAATCTATTTTGAAGGAACCCTTTGAGGAAAGAGTCTCAAAGGTGAATAGAACCAATACCTTAACGTTCATCAACAATTTGATGATAAATTCGTCCCTTTCCTGCCCCAAAACCCTAATCCTTGCTAGTCTTCAATGGTGAGTTCATGTAGAAAGAGGAATAAGAGAGAAGCAAGAGAGCTTATTTGTGGGTAGTATTTATGTTAATGAGGATTGAGGTTATTTATAGTGGGACTTAATCAACATAATTAGTATCTCTTTAATCCCCAAATAAGCCCAAAACCACCTAATTAATTAAATAAAAGGAATTAAAAACGTGCAATAACTTAGGACCCTCACAGACGAGACCCCGCTTACGGGCCGTCTGTGAGTCGACGGACATCCCCCCCTCCGTCCTGCACTCCATCGTCTTGGTCAGAGACTGTGCAGGCGAGGGTCTTTGTCCAATTGTTTTAGTGTGGCACGACGGTGGCATCGACGCCACGTCAATCCACACAGACTGTACCCTGCACCTCTGCACTCTGTCGATGAGTTCAGAGGCTGTGTGGGTGAAGGGACCTTCTCCACCAGCCTAAGTTTGGGAGGATGGTGGCATCGATGCCCCGTCGATCCACACATGTGCCGTCTTCTGTCCCGTCGATGCACACTGCCACGCAGTGTTGCATCAACTACAAGGGTCATCCTCAAGGGCCCTTGGTTGGTCCTTGGGGAGTCATACCCAGTCGTTTAAACCATGAAACAACTCAAACACATATTATATACCTTTCAACCAATTTTAATACACTTGCGACTCCTAAAAGTTAGTCAAATAGGCTAAGGCACATTAACATCCCTTTGAACCAACTTCCCAGACGTCATGGATGTTCTTGGACGTTTTGGTTCTTAAACCTCCTAAATGACCTATATTCATTAAAATGGACTCAGAAACAGTACTTAGACCATATGACACCTATGTTAGGCTTTACAATGTGTCTTGAATTTTCAAGGTGTTACATTCATAGGATTGATGATTTGTTTTATCAACTCAAAGGTGTGAGTTACTTTTTTAAAATCGATTTGAGGTGGATATATCACCAACTAAGAGTTAGAGAGGTTGACATACCTAAAAGGGTTTTCCGAACTAGGTATGGTCATTTTGAATTACGAGTTATGTATTTTCGCCTAACAAATGCCCCGATGGATTTCATGGACCGTATGAATAGAGTTTTTCTAAACTATGTTAATTTTTTTGTGATTGTCTTTATTGATGACATCTTGATATACTCTAAAAGTAAGGTTTACCATGCAAACCATTTCATGATAGGCTTGCAAGTCCTCAAGGATTCCCAACTCTTTGGCCAAATATAGTAAGTCTGAGTTTTGGTTGAGATTAGTTTCTTTTATTAGGCACATTGTCTATAGTGAAGGGGTAAAATTAGATTCGAGGAAAACGGAAGAGGTGAAAAGTTGGCCTAGACTTTTGAGACCTACGGACATTTGAAGGTTCTTGGGTTTTACCTTGTACTATAGGAGGTTTGTTGAGGGATGTTCCTCCATTGCATCTCAATTAACGGCCTTGACTCAAAGGAAGGTTATGTTCGAGTGATCAGAGACATATGAGAAAAATTTTCAATTGTTGAAAGACAAGCTTACCTCCGTTCCGGTATTGGACTTGTCGGAGGGCACGAAAGGGTTTTTGATATATTGTGACACTTCTCGAGTAGGTTTTGAGTTGTGTAATCATGCAACATGTTAAGATAATAGTATATGCCTCTAGACCACTCAAGGTACATGAGAAGAATTATCCAACTCATGATCTTGAATTCGCAGTCGTAGTCTTTGCTTTGAAGATATGGATGTACTATGTATATGGGATACACGTGGATGTGTTCACTTACCATAAAAGTCTCCAATATGTGTTCTCTCAAAAGGAGTTAAATCTCCGGCAAAGGAGATGGTTAGAACTCTTAAAGGACTATGATATCATTGTCCTTTATAACCACGGAAAATCCAATGTGGTGGCAGATGTTGTAAGTCAAATATAAATGGGTAGTTTGGCCCATGTTCCAAATAGAAATAGAGTGTTAGGGAAAAAGGTGCATAGGTTGGTCCGGATCGGTGTTCGGTTAGAAGATTCTCGAAAAGGAGGAGTCACGGTATGTCATCAATCCAAATCATATTTCGTAGTTGAGGTGAAGTCAAAGAAACATATTGATCTTGTATTCATAGAGTTGAAGGAATCGTTTCATAGAAAATCGAACGAGTCTTTCTCCTAAGGGGGGGATGTGGTACTTAGCTGCCAAAATAGGTTGTGTGTAACGGATGTGGATGACCTAAGAAGTCAAATTATGGAAGCGGCTTATGAATTCCAATATTCCATTCATCCGGATACCCAAAATGTATCATGATTTACAAGTTATCTATTGGTGGGAAGGGTTGAATAGAGATACAGCTGAATTTTTGGCCAAATGTCCTAATTGTCAACAAGTCAAAGTTGAACATCAATGCTCGGGAGGGTTGACTAAATACATATTTATCCCCAGTATGAAGTTAATAGATGTTAAAATGGATTTAGTGGTAGTTTTGCCTCGTACACGAAGGCAAAATAATTCGATATGGGTTATGGTTGATAGATCGACAAAGTCAACCCACTTTATTACCATGAAAACCACACATTCGGCGGAAGATTATGCTTAGTTTTATCAAAAATTATGAGGATTCGTGGATTCCCGTGTCCATCATTTAAAATTGTGGCACTCAATTAACTTATCATTTATTGAAGGCATTCCAAAGTTGGCTCGATACAAAGGTAAAACTTAGTATCGCTTCTCATACACAAAAGGATGCTTTGGCGAAATTAACTATCCAAACCCTAGAAGATTTGTTAAGGGACCAGGTCATTGATTTCAATGGTAATTTGTATGATCATCTACCATTGGTCGAATCGCCTCCAATAATAGCTACTATTCTAGCATCTTCATGTCACCTTTTAAGTTTCTTTATGCGAGGAGAAGTATATCCCCAATTGGGTGGTTTTAGGTAGGTGAGTTTGCACTAGTAGGTCCCGAAGAAATTTATAAGGTTATGGAGAGAGTCCGACTCAGAAGGGATCATTTGAAAGTGGCTCAAAGTCGGCAAAAATCTTATGCCGACGATAAAATGAGGGACCTTAAATTTTAAATAAGTGGTTGGGTCGACTTTAAGATTTCACCAATAAAAAGGTTGATGAGGTTTGGTAAAAGGGGAAACTTAGTCCCCGGTATGTGCGCTCTTATGAAATACTAAAGTGGGTCAGGAATGTTGCTTATAAATTTAAGTTACAAATGAATTATCCTCGGTTCATCCTATAACCCATGTTTCCATGCTCAAGAATTGTATAGGTGACACAGTATCTATTCTCCCGTTAGAAGGGTTAGGGGTGAATGAAAACTTTTCTTATGATAAGGTTTCGGTCGAGATCATAGATCATCAAGTCAAGAGATTAAGGAACAAAGAGTTTGCCTCTGCAAAAGTCCTATGGAGAAACCATCTAGTTGAGTGTGCAACATGGGAGGCCGAGGCCGACATGAAGTCCCGCTATCCTCATCTTTTTCCTCTTACTCATCGCCAAGATTGATATTAGTAGCTTCTCTTAAAAGAAAATTAAGAATAGTGTTGAACATAGTTTCATTTTCTATTATGTACATATCTTTATTGAAGGTTCATGCTTAAATTGAATATACATGAAGGTTGTCCTCATGGTTAACTTGTACTTGCTTGTAATATGTTATGGTGTTTCCATGAGAGTTGTAGTGATCATTCTTGATATTTTTTTACAAGAAAATTGCATGACAATTCTTTGATGTTATCATGAGCTCATTGGGAAATGGAGAAGGTAGTTCGTCCATAAATGATATGAAATAGTGGGCCTTTATGTGTGATGTATTGTGGATTTAATTTCCTATGTTTTAATACTATGATTTTGTGTTTAAAGGAGTTGAGAATTCCTCCAATTATTTGTGACTCATGTTTGCAGGATAGTTGTTGGGATGTTAATATTGAGTCACTTCCCTTCTCAAAGAGTGAGTTAAGGTGTCAATCGGGGACAAATGTTCCTAAGGGGGGGATACTCTAACACCCTTGAAGTTCCATGATCTAGACTAGAGCCTCGCATAGTTAATAATGATGATCCAGACTAAAACTAACAAAATTAACTTGATTAATAAGTATTAAAGCCTAAACGTCAAGGAACGACCATGACAGAGATTAGGGAAAAAATACTAGTTTGTCGTAACGTTTTATACGGGGTTTTAAGTGTCATATGGAGGTCAAACCTTATTAAAATTCATAGGGTACACGTTAGGGTTTATTTAGGGTAAAAATGTCTGATTACGACTCCCCTAGGACCACCCTAAGGGACCTCGAGAATGACCTAATCTTTTCCACAAAAAGTTGTCAAAGCAGCATACAACCGAGGGTCAAATGACACTTCGTTGACTGAATCATCCTCCGTCATTGGAGTCGTGAGTCCTCACATAGATTTTTTGATCCAAGGCTCAATTGAGAAGTCTCTGAACAAAATAACGCTTACCGGGATGGTTTTTTCATGGAACGACGGACAGTCTAATGGAGTTCGTCGGTGGTGCCTGTGAGATGGTGCAAGTTGCTGCCAAGCCAAGGGTGAATTAGTAAATTCCACCCTTGGACAACTAAGTGTGGGGTCGTTCTAATTTGTTAATTATAGAAATGTTAAAAGACTTTAACTCATTAAACCAACAAAAACTTGATAAATCCCGAATCACAAATCAGAACCCAGTTTTTCTCTCACAAATTCTCTGTCTTACCCACCATTGAAGAACAAGGATGAGCTGAACCTAGGGAACTCAAGATCCATCCTTTTTCACTTCAAATTCTTGGAGCATCATCAAATAATATATGGGGATGTTGATTCATGGATTAGTTGTTCCATGAAGCCCTTCTAAATTTCTATTTTTTGAAATTGTTGTAATACTAGGTTTTGTGATCTACCCATGGGTTTACTCCTAAATTGTTTTCTTTATGTTATGTTCCTTATATCATGAATATTTTCGGTTAATTGATGAATTCTATTGTGAAAATCTTCCAAGAACCCATGTGCACCCTATGACCTAATTCCATGAATGTTATTGAAAGAATTGGGTAGAGATAAATATGATGTATCGTAATTGATAATTATTTAGCCATAGAATCTTGTTTCATGTTTATTGTGATTTATATATAGGTGATTATGATACTTCATTCTAAACCTTGATAAGAGGGTAAATATTAGGGTTTGTATATTTATGTTGGGGAATGTAGTATATGAACTTTAATGTTGCTAGGAAGGTACATCCTTCTGAAAGGATTAAAGAAAGATAATGTTAAGTAGTTTCTACTCTCTTGAACCCTACCTATTATATTGTATAAATTGTGTGGGATGAAGCTAATCACTTGTGTTGATTTAACGTATAATTCTCATGAAGACACCATAATTGATAATGTGAAAAGCACTACCCACATATGTATGTTGATTCTAAGATGTAAGTGTATTCTCACCTAATGAATCTAAGAACCTTATATAGAATTGTATTGAATGAAGATGGATTACTCTTCACATAGGTATATAGAATTAAAAGAACTAATGGTAGTAAGTTAGGACAGTATACTAAGCACCGAGAGGATATGTCCAATCACGAAAAGACCCTGCCATTAACGCAAAAATTTGGATCATCCTAGTGATAATCATGATATGGGGACGCCCCCGTTAATGAAATAGGTAGAGTCTCTAGAAGAAATCTGTCTATCCCTCAACTACGAGCCCCTATAGGACATAACTAGTCGATCCACATAGTAGCTAGTATGTATATTCCACCTTGGCAAGTAGCAACTCTTTTTTGGTTTGGGGATTTATGACACTAGATTCCATATAAGGTGTCATGATCTACGTCGGTTATGGTTGATCTTCCAGAAATAGGAAGTAGTGAATGATGTGTAAACTAGTCTATGACATCCCAATGAGTTTACTAAGTAGATGTGGGGGTAAGTGACTTCACTTATACATTGCACTAGTAGGCTAAGAAGGTTGATGTGGGTGATTCTTTATAGTTATGAGATAATGAAAATAACATGTTTATCATATGGATAATGGTTATAGTGAGCATGTTCTTATATTCAAATGTGGTTCATGATGCATGTGCTTTAGTCATGACTATAACATGAAATAGAATGGAAAGGTAATGTGTGTGGCTAAGGTGAGTTCAAAGGAACACTTGGTAGAGTTGGTATCATGGGATGCTAACTTTACATTGCACAAGTGAACCTTAGGATGTGCCAATGTCATAACTTTATTATAGTGGGACATGGTTGGGGTTATTTGCATTATGTGGTGTGTTGATGATGATAAAGGCTTTCCAAAAATTCATGAATGTATATGTTTATATAAATGTCCATTTTCTCATGTTTTAAAGGTTCTTATGCATTTCTCCACAATTAGTGCATTAGTTTGTACTAACCCATTTTCTCCTTTATCTATTATGAGTATAGGTTCAGGCTAATCGGTTTGCTCGTACCTCTAAAAATCTTGGACTTATTATCTCCAAGATTTGTGGTAGGTCCTCAAGGATCCGAGGACTAATGCATTTATGCCACTTTATTATCCCTCTAATTTTGTAATAGAATTAGTAAATCTTTCCTTATCTACATTTGTTCTAAATACTATTGTATGTAAAGGGCTAAGGACCCTATTTGAAGACTTTTTGTTGACGTCTTATTAATTGATGGTGTATGTGTGACAATGGTATTAGATTTTTACTATTTTGTTTATTAAAAAGAATATTTGAACTTCTATTGTAAAATGTTTTAGATTTTGCGTTATTTCAAGTTCATTATATAGTGATGTTTAAGCTAAGGGCTTGTATAGGACCTCTTCAAGGTCGAGTACGCTAGTAACGTCTAGGGGGTACTCTCCGGTCGAATCACTAGGCAACTCCTATTTTTGCCTTCGGTTGACAAGAGACAACAAATGGGCCATTTGGGTCAACAGTATCTTAGTAGATATGGAATGAGAAGCAATTATCATATTTAGCATTGAGACATTCTCTTTAATCCCTTTCAACACTTTATCGTGTTTTTCAACTTGGTGGTTTAAAAGTGAGAGTGTCCCTCCTTCTGTCCACCCTCAAAATCCTTGGAATTTTTATGCTCATAATGAGGAATGTACCTATCCTTTGTTTTGTATAATACTTAAAATTCTATAACCTTTTTGGCCAAGAGATCTAGCTGAGTTAGCAATGTGGAAAATTCTGGTCCTTCTTTGTCACCTTGTTGGTCTTAGTAATATGATTAATGAGTTGGGCTACAATTGCACATGGTTGTTATATTAGACCACCTAGAGAAAGTTGGTCAGCCACTCCTCTATTTTCAAGGACAAGACCTCTATGAAAGAAGTTTAGTAGCATCTTATTAGGGATTCCATGATTTGGGAACTGCAGCAATAGTGTGTTAAATATCAACCATAACTCATAAATTTTCTCACTCTCCAATTGGTTAAAATTTAGGATTTTATCCCTAAGAATCATCATTATTGAAGAGGGGCTGTCCACTTGGTTACACTTCTCATTCATTCTATTTCAAAAGACAACACAAAAACCAAAAGTAAAAGAAAGAATATTTGACTATTAATAACATGAAAAAAATTCAACTTCACAAAAAGAATTTCTTAAACAGCACCACTACCTGGCAGCGGAACCATTTTTATTCATAACGTTACAAAGACACTTCATCCAATCTAAGGGTCAATAGTTTTTAATCAGTAAAAAGTCCAACTAAATAAGTTGGGGTCGAATCTCACAGGGAGCAGTACGTGCGTCAGATTCAAATTTGAATTATAAACATGTTCAAATAAATCATAACAATAAAATTTATCCAATAAAGACATCCCTTAAACCAGGTCGTTCCACAAATATGAAATGGGTTTTCTTTTTTTGAAATTGTAAACTACAAACAGTCACAAATAATAAAACATAACAATAATGAGATAGGTTCTTTGTATGTGATTCGATTATAGGCTAATATAGAAAAATTGGTAATTGCAACTATTATTAATTAGCTAAATATTAGTGAATAAGATAGGCTGTGGAGGAGGTAAACTTTCCCTCGAACATTTATTCCGAGTCTAGTTGAGTTCTATTGAATATCAAGAAGCATGCAAAATAAAAACACTCCACACCTTACTCTATTGACTCTCTCAAGCAGAAAGTATGACTAGGTTTAGGGTTCACTCTCTCGAGTTGAACCCAGGTCAACCCAATACCCACTTACCATCAACAAATAATTTAGGTTCTAAAAATTTTCTCTTGAGTAAGTCAAGAACACAAATATAGAACTACATTTGCAGCTAAAACTCATAAATTAAAACACGATAAGCAATCAAATCTCTTCTAAATAGAATTTAATCTAACAATTAGCGACATTGATAAGCTAAATAGGCCCATAGCCACATAATTAAACCCCATTGGGCTTTTAGTTGGACATTATAAGAAGGTAAAAAGCATTACCAAATGTATTATCCATTAACTAGGTAAGAGTAGATTCATCCTTATAATGGTCCAAATCTAAGAATCTAAAAGATTTACTTCCAATTTCTCAAAAGTGAAAAAAATCAATTCTTCAAAACGTAGAAAAACTAGAGAAAATTGTCTCTTCTGCTAAAAACTAATAAAAAATCTTAGATAGGATAAGATAATAAACTGAATGTTCGAAAATGTATTTATAGTTTTAAAAATTGTGATGTGAAGAGTCAATTGGATAAGAAAGACATGCTTGCCAAACTACTTGAATAGTCGCCCTTTAGTCTATTATATTTCCTTTTACCTTGGTACTCACCATCCTTAAGTTCTGTAACTTTGGGCGATCTAGCACTGCATCGCAAAACTATTGAGCAATCCAGGAACTACTCTTTTTAATCACCCACTTTGTTTTTTCCCTCAAGGCTTGGAAACTGGAACTTTAGGTGGTCAGATGGCCATTTGGTGACTAGCCAAGCGGACTTGGGGAGACCATGCTTGATTTTCTTCATTATTGAAGCTCATTTTGTTCTTTTTTTCTTGTTGGTGTCCTTTATTTGTTCCTCAATACATATACCTAAAAGTCAAGGGATTTTACATCAATTATTGGAAATAAATAAGAAATTGAGGACACTAAATCTATACAAACAATGACGTAAATGAGTCCGAATATCGAGATCATTAAACCGTGAAAACTCAAGCCCAAGGGATGACGTTTGAAGCCAATAAAGATGTTCGTCCTCGTGTGAATCATAATGTTGTATCTACAGCTTTAAGATTGAGGGAATTTTCTAGAATGAATCCTCCCAAGTTTCTTGGTTCCAACGTGGAAGCGGATCCCCAGAGGTTTGTTGATGAGGGTTGCAAGATACATGGTGCTTTGGGCATTTCTTCAAAGGAGAAGCCAGAGCTATCCAACTACAAACTAAATGATGTAGCTAAAATTTGGTTTGAACAATCAAAGGGTTATTTGAAAGTATTCAAGGAAAAAATTCTTGATAGGCTATTCCCCTAGAGTTGAGGGAACAAAAAATGCAAGAGTTCATAAACCTTATACAAGGATAATGAGTGCGAAAGATTATTCGCTAAAGTTAACCCAACTAACCAAGTATGCTCCAAACATGGTGGAAGACTCGCGGGAACTATTTGGTAAATATGTGGTGAGAGTGTCCGAATTTGTAGGCAATGAAAATCGTTCAACAATGCTTATCCCAAGTATAAATATTTAAGTCTTATGGTTCATGCTGAACAAATTGAGGAGAAAAATGTCAAGAGAAAGGGAGGTAAAGATAGATAGAACCAGTGATATGAACTTCTCCAATGATAAGCCTGATTGGCAAGGACAACAAAGATTCAAGAAAAGATTCTCCAACAAAGGTTTCCCTAGTATTTCCCCAATGGTAAAAAATGATGGAATGTCTATACCTATTCCTCAAGGAGATAATTACCATGGAACTCTTATTGTAAGCCCGACTTAAGAAAAATGTTGGAAGAAACATGATAGTGAATGTCTAAATTTAAAAGTTGAAATACCATTTTACCCTTATCCTTATTCAAAATCTTTTAAAATATCTAATAATTTAAATATAAATTAATCAAAATATGTTAATAACCTTTCTACCTCCTAATTTAGTTGCAAGCTTAAGAATCATAAAATGACCATATTCATCCGTAAGTAACAAAGTGGCCCGTTAATCTCTCTCTCTCTCTCTCTATATGTATACATACATACATATATATATATATATATATATATATAT
>NC_028639.1:11947364-11952518 GCF_001406875.1 Solanum pennellii
TCTCTCTCTCTATATATATATACATACATATATATATATATATATATATATATATATATATATATATATATAGTTATAAAATAAAGATCATAATATAATATAGAGAGAAAAAGACAATAGAAGTAAGATGGAAGTAAGAAGACTTTCTTCTTATTCAAGTGTATTCTACAAAAGGTGAAAGATATCTCTATTTATAGAGTTGAGATATCACCCCAAAGGCCACCATGATAAATTCCCAATTAATAGATACATAGTTATCCAAATGATTCTTATCACCTTGAAAACATGTATACATGAATACAATTAAGTCTTGAGTATATCTAAATGACAATCAAACACAATTCAAAGCATTTATAACATTACCCCTTGGATGTCCAAAGATAATGTGACTCGTTAAAACCTTACTAGAAAAAAAAACCCAGTGGGAAAAAATTCATGTGAAGTAAAAAGAGTACACATATCTTTTGATACACATTATTTGTTGCCTCATTAAAAACCTTGCCAGGAAAATCCAATGAGACGAAACCTCGGTCAAGGAAAAAAGAGTGCAACGCGTATTATACTCCCCCTGATTAGAGCATCACTTAGTTTCTTGCGATGATGTCTCCAATCTTCGTACATTGTGGTTGGTATATTCTTTTTCAAAGAAAAACCACACATTTCGTGAATATGGTGTGTCATTTATCTCAACTAGAGTCACTCTCGACTTGCTTCATGGAGGATTTTTATTTCTGCATAGCAACATTTGCTTCATTGATCACCAGGATATTATTTTGCCTTCATATGCAAACAAATAGCGCGTTCGAGATCGTGCCTTATGCGGATCAGATAAATATTCTACATCTGCGTAACCACTCAGCTCTGACTTGAATTCTTCGAATATAATGAACCCATGTCTATGGTCCTTCAAAGATATTCAAATATATACATAACACCATTTAAATGTCCTTTTGTTGGGGAGAAACCGAATCTTGCCAATAAATTTACTGCAAAACAGATATCTGGTCGAGTATAATAACAAGATGCATTAGTACCCTAATTGCACTAAGATATGGAGTTTCATCACCAAAAAGTTGTTCATCCTTCTCTTGAGATCAAAATGAATCATAATTTATTTCAAGCGATCTCATAATCATTGGGGTACTCGATGAATGTGATTTATCCATATAAAATTGCATCAAAACTTTTCCATGTATGTTGATGATGGACAAATATTTCATTTGTCAAATTCTCAATCTTAGGTCAAGACAAAATTTTGTCTTTCTAGAATATTTTCATTTTAGATTTCCTTCTCAAATACTCAATAGCTTTTAAACGCTCCTTAAGTGTGTTAGTAATTTCAAGTCATCAACATACACAATTTATAACAAATTCAGATCCTGACCTTCTCATAAAGTTCAAGGACAAATAGGGTCATTCTTTTTGTACCATTTTCTTCCTTGATTATTTAAATCCATATAGGGATTCTTCAAGCTTTATTGAAAAAGTTTCTTTCAAATTCTTATATGCTTCAGACACCTCAATTACTTCAAGGATTTTCATATAACCTTCATTGTCTAGTTAGGGATAACAATTATTCATTATATGCATTCATGTTTTATATTGCCAGATCAAAACAAATTTCATTGCATCCACTATAGGAGAAAACATCTCCAATAATGTAAGGACTTTTGCGAAAAACCTTTATGCCCTAAGGCATAAACCGTACTTTATATCTTAAGTTATACTATCGCATAAATACTTATTTGTACCCCACTGACATTATAACTTGATTTATGGGCTATTAGTCCAAAACCTCAGTTTTCTAATGTGAAACAAAAAACTTGAGTCATTCATTTTACTTGGTCAACCATTCATCTTTCCACACTATATGAAAGATTTAAATTCAACATACTCGCCACAATTATCATTGAGAGCTACATCATATCGAAGATACTGTCGACGGTTATTTGATATCGATTTCAATATGACATAACTTATCGAGATCGCTTCGTTTTTCATTATTTTTCAGGTACCTGAACCTTTTCTGAGGTTTTATGAAGTGTTATGTCAATGTGCTCTTTTATAGCACTTTCCTCATTATCATGACCATATTGATCATTTGCTCCTTTATTTTTCAAGTAATTATATATTTGGAATCGATTGGTCTATTATGCTTCCAGCGTATCATAGACTCTGTCCTTCAAGGACTTTACATTGGAGCATTTGAAGATGAATTATATCATAGGGTTAATATATTCATCTGACAACTTATTTGCAACATTATGCAAATGAATTATCCCTTGAACATTAAGTTCACATATTTATTAAACGAGGATCTAGATAATTCATTATTAACCTCATACATAATTTTCAACTATCAATCATCTCTCCCCCTAATGTTAGAAAATCTAACATTCATCCCAACCTTATTTGGGAATTCATCTTTGTGCGTGGTGGGACAATCAAAATCATAATCGCACATTCAACATTTTAGATGAAAATTATATGGTTCCTGACCCTGAACCAATTTTAATGGGGAAATCTTGTTGGCTTGATGCATACATATGTTGCTACATGTTAAAGAAAATTATCTCACACCAAATCTTATTTGGGAGTTTTGTTCTCATAACTATGGTTTAGCTATAATTAGAGACATACAATTTTTCCTGAACCAACCAGCTAATCAGTATAATTTCACATTTGGAACTGTGCTCTTAATTTAACAATCGAGTAAACAACCTTACAAACACCAATTTTTAAGTTGAACAAAGTACATGTGACCATCACATAGATGCATCTATCATATAGTTGCAAACGATCTACGTGACGATGAATGGGCCCACATTCACCTTTTTATATGTTTAAAAAATTAGGGAATTACAATCCCAATCTTAGCTGGTACAATGATCATTTTATCGAACATCAAGAGAACAAGCAACCCAAAGAATTCTTGAAGAATCTTTTATTTCTTCATCATATAAGTCACATGAATTCTCAATTACATTTGCATCACATTTAATCGGAATGGCTAACCGATCATGCCAACTGATCTTTATTTCAATACACTTACAGTTTACTTTTACATGTGATTTCATTAGCATATCCATGTTTGTATGCAACAAACAAAGGAAAAAATGGGTAATCTTTTACATAAATATTTATAACCCGCTTCGGTTGTAGTAATTTAAAGATATTAAATCTTTTCATAATTTATAGTCTCAATATTTCTTTTTAATTCATTCGAAGCATTTTCTTTTGAGACTTACGACAACCCCATTATTATTCCTCTATTAATAACACAACTCGTTAGAGCTTGTTATTAATATTGTGTACTATCACATATTGCATGACACCATCCCTATGGTGAGCATTTCCTTCAAGGAGGAAATTATATTATTATTGTCATGATCAAAATTATTATGAGCAAGACATAGTTCTTGCTTTACTTTTGTTGTACCATAGGTACACAACCAATGACGAATTTGTATTGCCACACAATAATGACCACAACTCTTATAGGCAAGAACTATTTATTTCTTTTGCCCTTTCGGTAGTTCACAATAAACATACCATAGCGACGTAAAAACGTATAATACCATTAACCATTTCTGCCAAATAAAATTTATTATTCACTCAAACCTCCCGTAGAAGTGAGTTTTGACATATATCACTTTTTCTCAAACCTCCCATAGAGGTGAGTTGTGGAATATATTAAAACCATAATGATTTTATCACATCTTTATCCAATCTCTTATAGAATGGTCGAGCATTCACAAGTCACATTCTCTTAAAGGAATGGATTAATCATTTATATGTACTTCATAAATTTGCATTATAAATACATTATCATGGTTTAAAATTCATCATATTTCTATGACACTTCAACATCACTTTGAAAGATCAAGTGTACCATCAGTTTATCTTCTTGTCTTTTGATGGAGGATTTTTGAACTTGTGAAATTATTGGGTCGACAGCATTCACAAGTCCAATGACCTTTCATACCATTTTGATAATAAAACTTGTCTTCACATTTTGAAGGACTATTTGGAAAATTTTCCCTTTTATAATTAGCATAATGATGACTATTATAATTTCATCCCTTCACACCCTTATTTATATCATTAATTATTTGTCATCTTTCAAACTAATTATTCACTGCTACCACATTCATATGATTGAATGGAGCAAGTCAACAGGCGGATTTCTAAGTTATCACATGTTTCTACCACATTCTTTTCGAGGAATGGAGCAAATTCAATATGATGAATTTCAAGACTTTTCATCAAAAATATATTATTTTTGCTCAAGCATCATTTTATCACCACTATGGTGCATTGAGACTCAAACTCAATGACTTATCCAGACAAGACACATTAGGCCATAATTCTATGGGACTTGAATCCAATACATTATCATCACGGTGCATCAAAACTCAAATTGATGTCTTACCCTCTTGGTGCGATAGATATTGAATCTATCGTCTTATCCTCAAATATTTTTCATTATGTGCATCTGGACTTAACCTGATGTCTTACCCTTTGGTGTGATGAAACTTGAATCCACCGTCTTACCCTTAACCAACGATATAACAAACAAAGTACAAAATGACTTAGCCTTTGAGTTTTTCAAAACAATCAAAATATTATTCAAACTCATGCTATTAAAACTTTATACCTTCTTCAATATAAGAAATTTTGTATAGCATGTCATATTCAACCAATAGTAATATATGCCTTTGGTTCCTGGTAATTGTTACTGATTGAATACTATTTTATTCTAAATCATAAAAATATTTTAGAAAATATATAACTGATTTTATGCAAAACGAGATCAACCAAAACATGAGTTAAAAAAAACTAAAACTCACTCTCAATCGGCTAGAGACTCGTGTTGATAACGTATTATAAAATCAAGTTCATAATATAATATAGAGAAAAGAAGACAACAGAAGAGGATAAAAGAAAGAAGATTTTTCTTCTTATTCAAGTGTATTCTACAAAAGGTGAAAGTTATCTCTATTTTTAGAGTTGAGATATCACCTCAAAGGTCATCATCATAAATGCCCAATTAATCGATACATATTTATCCAAATGATTCTTATCACCTTGGAAACATGTATAAATGAATACAATATATATATATATATATATATATATATATATATATATGTG
>NC_028639.1:11952738-12003762 GCF_001406875.1 Solanum pennellii
TATATATATGTATGTATATACCTATATATATATATATATATATATATGTATGTATGTATGTATATACCTATATATATATATATATATATATATATATAATCATATCAAGAAATTTAATACTTAAAGTTATTAGGTGCAAATATTTAATATTAATACTTTCTTATAGACAAAATATTTGCACATAATAACATTAGAATGTAACTCATGTTATAAATTTTATCTATCAAACTAAGTATGGTAATTCTATTATGCAATTTAGTAATTAATCATCTATTGCTCAACAAAAAAGTCAATCAAATTGGATGATTGTTATGTTCATCAATTTTAGTTTGTACTTTTTTTGTTATTGATTAGACTATGTTCTTAATATAACTTATATCGTGTATACTAGTTGCTTGAGATATAAGTACGTTACATGTATCCAAAAGCTAGTTTATATTTACATGAATATCGTAGTTTTGTATTTCATGTAAATTAGTCTTGGCTACATACTTTAACTAACGTGCATTATTATTGGTGGTGCACTCTCCGTCTTCAAAAACACGTACGCCTCTGCATGGGAGGTGGAACCAAGTCGATCAATGTGATTGGGACCAACAATGAGCAGTGCCTAAGTTATGTCAAATTTGAGATATTATACGAGAAACTTCAACCCTTGGGAAACTAAGTGGGGGGGGGGGGTTCTAAGAACAATTATCAATGATAAGGTGGGAACCAAGATTTTTGAAATGGGAGAGAGATGGTTGTTGGAAGGACCGGTGGGGTGGACATTGTAGAGATAGGGAGAGGACAAAGATAGATATGTTTATCCCCTAATCGTTCACATCAAAAAGAACCAATTGGGCTAGAAGGAAACAGTATGGAAGACATTTGTCAAGATCTACAATAAGGTTGAAGGGTCCGTGTTGAATGATTTGGAAAATAACTTATCCACTTCATCTTAGACGATAACTTCACACTCATTTTCTAATAGCTAGAGAGTCAAGTGGGTCAAATTGCAACTTGTCTAAATCCAAGGCAAAAGAGAAAATTTCCTATTGACACCATCATGAACCCCAAGAATGATTGTTGAGTTTGAGCAATATGTCGTGCCACGACAATAATAAAGACGTTGTTAAGAAGCAACCCAAGTCTTTAGTTCTGTTTTTTTATGGATTTGAATAATGTGTGTTGCAAGTGCAGGTTGAGAAGAGGATGGAAGAATTTAAAAGGAAGCATGGGTGATGCAAAGCCCAAACACTAATTCGCCAAAGGCATTATGCCGACGAATTCTTGTCCGCTTTTTGAACTGGAATTGATGAAACACTGTATTGTCAAGATTGGTGATCAAAACTCCGAAGTTTGATTCACCAAAGTGTACTAACAGGACTCCATTGGTTCAGCCGAACCAACCTTTAGTTTTATTTTCTTCCATCTATGAGAAAGAGACAACAAAAAAATTTAAACATAGATAAAAAAACGAATTGAATATGAAAATTTAATGAGTTTTTACCAGAAGAAAATGAATATCAAAATCAACAGTATAATAATTGATCTAACAATCGGGTTACCTCTATTTTATCCTATGGAAGAAAAAAAATTAATGAAAGATAAACTAAAGAGTTGAGATGGAAAATGTTCATGAAAATTTTATACCAATGTCTATCTCTTTTATCTATGGTTGAATAGTTGAATTGGAAGTTGGAATAAAACTATAGAGATGAAAGTGAAAAGCCTTTTACCGTAAAAAGAAAAAACTATTGGGCTTCCCTAAAAAGTATTACTCAGTCTTGAAAATTGAAATAAACTATGGCGGTACAATTTTGTTGATATATATTTATAGAGAAAAGACATAAAATCACCATTGAAGTTGTCTCGAATTTTTAAGAAGACGCGTTAACTTTGCAACCGTCCTATTACCCCACTAAACAATTTTGAATAGATGTAATTACATCATTTTTCATCCATCTGACATAGAGAGTGGTGTGCACTCTCTCAAAGAGAGTGACATCCTAAAATAACTATTATAATTCTATTTTTATAAGTATTTTATTATAAAATATATTTTCTTATGTTTCTTATTATTTTAACTTTTTTTCCTTTATATTTTTTTCTTTCATTCTTCTTTCTTTTCAAAAGTTCATCGTCATCTCCATTTATTGAAGCTTCTTACTTTCAATATCACCATTTTTACCACAACTTCATCTTTCTTTTTTTATAATTATTAGTTTTACTCACTTTAATTTTAAAATTTTATCTAAATATTTTCTTCCATTTCGAACAATTCGATAAACTCATTTGATTTCAAAATGATTATGAAGTATCATATATCTTTTTAATTCGATTTTCAATTAAGTTCTTTCAATTTTTGAGAAATTAATTGATTTTTTTAAGATTATCATTTCTAATTTTGAATTCATATGAAAATGAGTAGTTGATGATACCTTCAAAATTTTAAATTTTCTTAAAAAAATAATTAATTTTCTTATCAATAATTCAATAAAGTCTCAAAAATAGTATAAATTTTCTAAAGAATTTGACTGGAGAAGAAGAAGAAAAAGAAAGGAAAAAATGGAAGTGGGTTTCAATTTGACATAGGGGGTGGGTGGTGAGAAAAAAATAAAATGGAGGGATGAATCACTTGAAAGTGAGAGTTGGAAGATGAAATGAAAGTTAAGATATGTCAAAATTAAAATTCAAAAAGTAAGTGACAGAGAAATAAAGAAAGAAAAAGATAAACAAAAAATAAAAAATAAAAAAAATTATATTTTTAATTAAATCAACATGTGACCAAATTTATTTTGTTAGAATTTCAGGCCGAGGAGATAAAAGAATGCATACAATCTCCCGATTTGCCTTTTCTTTTTTCTTAGATGAAAATTGTGTATGACTCTATAATTGGAGGTTCATTCCGTCTAACTTGGTAGCATTTAAAATGTAGTACTAGGGTCTTTGAGAGTTTTCTCTAGGGAAGATAATTTGTAGGATATATGATATGTTATCACTCGTAGGAACCGATATGTATTCTTAATGAATTAGGTGAGATTATTTTTATCTTTATTTTGTACTCATATATTTATATAGTTGATATCTCATCGCCTTCGTAAATGTAGGTTGGTTGACCAAACAACGCTATATCTTTGTGTCTTTTGGTATTTTTCTCGTTTTCTTATTACTCGCGGTCTTTTGAGATTTTGCTTTGCTTGCTTCCACATGACACCAAATTATTTAAATCATATAAATATTTGTCATTAATTATTTAAATTTGATTAATAATGTGAATGACCGAATGTGAAAATATTGTATTAAGTATTAATATATTTTATTTTCTCAACCTAATGAACAAATAATTATTTTAATCGGGAATTACTGAAACAAATTCAAAGATATTCTAATTAATTTTATAAAATAGCAATATAATATAACATTCTTAACGAACAATTTGTTAATTGACTATGAAATGTTCATGTGGAATGAAAATAATAATCTATGATTAAATGATGCTTTTAAGTTGATGTGTCAACGATTTGCGAAAGATTTCTTTACATTTTGAATGCAATCATGTTTTGGATAATTAGGAATGTAAGTTTTCTAATATAAATTGATTGTTTGAAGGAACTACTCCAAATATAGACTTATTGTTGGATTTGTAATCATTAATTATTATCTTTACATTTTCTGTCACGCCCTGAGCCTATACCTTGGGCGGGACGGACACTTAGTGACCATTGCTGGCCTCGAGCGAACCATTGGATTGGCTGGCTTAACTCAGCGGAAGATAACAATCACACTTATAATGATAAAAGAACTTATCTCAACACCATAACAAAAAACTGGAATGTCTTAAAGATTCAAACATTAACCTTGGCCAAAATGGCGACCCAAGTCTTTAACATAAAATGTAAAGACTACTTAACTACTATCTATCTATGAAGCCTCTAAACTGACTGAGATGAATGTTGGGACAAACCCCACAACATCCTATTGAACTATGTAAAAAGAAATAGAAGATGTCCTCCGGAGTGCTAGGAGGATCATTAACTGACTCTGGAGTGCTCAACTGGATTAACGGTGCACTGAATGTCGATCCTTGTTACCTGCGTCTGCATCATAATACGATACAGGCCAACTGACATCATTATATTTTATGTATGAGTATGCGAGTTGGAATGCTAATACAACATAGGATAGAAAGAGATTCTGAACGAAACACTTACATTGTCTCTTCTCAACTCATGAATACTTACTAAACTTATTTCTTTATAAAACAGATTTAACAAGTGAAGAATAAAGAAAAGATGCTTACAAACATGCCATAAACTCTGTGTGTATGCAAAGATACAAGAAGCTCTGAAATCTATGTAAAATTACAATAAACTGATGTATATGAAAATACGATAACTACTATGGGAGCTTGTCCAACCGATAACCATCACATAAGTGCTATAGTGATGATAATCGATCTACCTCACGCTGGCAGCGCATCCTACACCCGGCCAAAGTTATATGACCTGTATTGCCTAATGGATCCACTAGTCTACTATGAACAGGGTCCATCTAAAATTATTTATCCATGGTGGCTACATGGTTTATGGGGGTTGTGAGTTGTCTGAACTCCCCCATATCGGTGCTCCATACTACTCCAATAATATGTTTGCTGTTATGTTTTTAAAAATATATTGATTCTGTGGTTTTGAAATTAGTGCTCAAAATACTTAGCTCAAAGCTATCTTGGAAATCATAGTTTCCTGCTTGCTTCTTTTAGAAAGCTATAATATGAATTGATTGTTTGAAAGGAGCTACTCCAAATATAGACTTATTATTGGATTGGTAATCATTAATTATTTTCTTTGTTAAAGTTTTTTATATCATTATGTCTGTACCATCGGAATTTACATAATAACGGGAGGACTTTGAATGGAGGCCTTGCCGTAAGATCAAATTTGGTCTTTGGTAGAAATTCCTTCTCCCTAACTATATGACCCCGTAGATATGATTCAAATGACCAATCCAGTAGATCCACTTTAGTATAAATGAACAATGCGTAGAATTGGGATTAAGAAGGTGTGGATGAAAAATAAAGAGTTGTAACTTTTAGGAAGAGTTGAGACTTTTATGGAAAGTTGTGAATTTTATAAAGAGTTGCGACTTTTATGAAAAGACGGGAATTTTATGAAAGATTGTTACCTTTTCAATGATTTGTGATCTTTCCGTTAAGGCATTATAAGAACCTTTTCACATTATCATTTCTTTTCTATAAATTGAAGGATTTCCTCTCATTTTAGTTGAACCAATTCCTGGACTTCTTCTACCACTGACATCATGGTTTTAGGTACCGATACACCGGTGAGTAAGATCGTTCTATCATGGGAGGTTATATTCCATTAACCAAGGGTAATTGAGGGGAATAATTTCATTAAGGGGACAGTGTGCGTTTAGTTGACTCGAATTTTTTCTTTAAGAGAAATATTTTATATATTTTTTTGGTTCTATTTTCTTTACTAGTTTTAATTTATAAAATATTCTTTAAATTTTGTTGTTACTTACCAAGTTCTTCAAAGTCTTGTTCTAAGTATCTTAGGAATACAAGATGAACAACAATCTTAAGGAAATTACTATACTATTAGTATTTCTTTTATTCTACTGATTGAGGTAAACAAAGCATGGACTAAAAGATTAATGCGCTATTTATCTAGAATTCGGTGCTTTGTTTAGCAAGGTCGAAGTGAGAATGTACCAGAAATATTGGTGGTATTCTGGTTAAAGATTACACCATGTAAACTTATTAATATTTATCTAAGAAGGAAAATAGTTTCTACATGTTATTAGTTTTGATATTTATCATGTGTGTCTTTAGAAAAAGTTTTGTAAATAGTATGTTTTTGAATGATTTTTCTTTGGTAAATAGTGTTGCCTCTCAAATTCACTAGATTTTGAATGAGATATGCATATTTTTATTTGATAAAATAGTATGTCAAAATGTTATAGTTTGAAGACTATTTTAAAAGAAAAACAATTCGATGTGATAATCTAAGAATATGTTTTATTATGTTTGGAGATTTTATTTTTGTAGTTTTATACTCCTTGTGAATATGATTGTGTATTATTGTTGTAGAAAAGAACTTTTGTACTTTTCTATTTTAAACAAAATGGACTATGTAATTGGTTTGAAAAATATGAAAACTTCACCTAATAATTCAGTGTTGTACTTTTAGTTTCTACAAACTTTATTGTTCCATAAAAACAAACTGTACAAAATATTTTATCCTTATTGTTAGTATTCTAAATACTAAGTGGTATGTCTAACTGTGATAGGGAAAAAAAAGACCAATGACTTAAAAGTGTGATTTTTTCAATGGAATAGGTGCTTCTAGGAATGAAATTTGACACTATGAATAGATTGTCAAAGCGAATTGAAGCACTATAATTATTTCGTAGAATAATATGTCCAAAAGAGGTTTCATGTTGTTAATGACACTTCGATATGTTGTGGAAAATAATGTGCAAAATCTATTTTCAAATACTTGAAAATATTTTTTATATCATATTTAAAAAGTGGTTCTTTTTATGACAAAGATAAAATTAGACTGTGTCTAATTTACATTTGAAGCACAAGATATGAAATTCGATGATACTTTTATATTATGTTAGACCCATAAAATTCTTAGAGTATATTTGATATTGTGATCCTTGAGATTCTCGTTTACTAATATATGACATGACTAGTATGAAACTATCAAATTATATGTATACTTGCTCAAAATGGTTGTGTTCATTAATGTTGTGATTTTTCATGAAAAGATATATCTATTAGATAAAACCATTTGTATACACATGAATATTGGTGAATAGTCATTTGTCATGTTTTGTAAAAGAAACATTTGGATATATTGCCTTTTATTGGACCCGATGAAACTTTGTTCACGGGTAGTTGAATTTTCTTTTAATTCCTTTTGAAATTATCGTGATCAATGACACTAGCCTACAGTCTGAGTCTCTACAAATCGAAGCTAGTTTAGTAACCCAACCAAGGGTTGGAGTCGTGTCCCAAGGGAGTGATAGTGAAAGTAGTATGTTCTTAGAATTCCGTTCTAAATAGTAATAGTTTAAGACATTTTTTACTATCAAAACAAAACAAATTTAATTTCTGACACCAAAGTCTCAAATATCAAGAATGGGTTTTGTCCCAAGTTGTAGAATGCAATAAAATAAATGAGAAACAAGTATGAGAGATAGTTCTTGGGGTGTGATTGCTATATGCGAAGATTGTCACGACCGGAGTCTAGACCCAAGACGAGACCGGCGTCGTTGGCCTCTCAGAGATCGCAGATAAGCCTATTTACGTCATTCTTACTTCGTCTAGGTTAATTTTAGTGGAAAAATTGAAACTTGTTGTTTCTAAACATACATACTAATCTTTCTATTAGATTCATAATTTTTCACCATCAACCATCTAACATTTATATCATCAAATGAAAGAAATAGTTTAATATAGAATTAAATGTATACTTGCCAAAATGGCACCAATACAATGTTTGAACAAAACCGGAAAGAAACGCTAGTGGAACATACTCCACTAGCTCAATCCTATAAATAAGCTAGAATATAATGGGCAAGCATCCTCTAAAGCATGAGGGCCTACCAAGTCCGGATGAATGTTCCACGTTTGGATAGTTTCAGCATCAACCTGTAGATCTAGCGTCCACCAGTGTCTGCACCTAAAATTGTAGAGTTGTATGGGATTAGTACACACTTGTACTAAGTATGGGTATATGCAATAACACACCAAGGACATGCATGATTAAGAACAACTCTTTCCTAACAACATGATTATGGAAAGTCAAGTCAGTGGACTTGCCAAATTGGGATTAGAAAAGTTAGTGAGCTCTCCAAATTTGGATTAGGAAAGTGAGTGAACTTCCCTAATTTGGATTAGAAAATTCATGCCATGAGAGTAACATACATCATCATACTTATCATATTGCACACAGCACATAACATCTTGCACATAGCACATAACATATTGCATATAGCACATAACATTTTTCATATCATTCGTTCATATGCCATGAGACCTTGGAATCATGGACTTGACATCAAGACTTCCCAAAAATGAGGGTTCAACATATGGGACCTCAACTAGGGAGCCTTCTCTAGCAAACACAGAGTCTGTTTCATTCATTGATACGTACTTCATTTCATTTTATTCATAGGCTAGTGTAAGCACCAGCTATACCTAGGATGTAGTTTAAGACTTTCATCGGGTTCGCTGTGCAATGATCAAGAATGACCTAGTGTTATTACTTAAGTCTAGCTCACCTCTTCATTATCCTATCCTAACACCTTTGGTATCATTAATTTCATTATGTGCATCATTTGAGGCTGGCCTTATTCATTCATGGGGAACTTTAACTTTAACTAACATAGATCATGTGAGCATCATGAAATCCAGTGTCATGAAACCCCACACCGTAAAGAGGTGGAATCACCAGCCAAAGTGACCCAAAACATGCTAGCGTACATGGGAATTGAACCCCGCCAGATCCCTATATTGGCAGTATAGGTTCGAAGACTTGGAGATATAAGGAGTCCCATACCCAGCATGCCGGACAGTCTCATCTTATGAGAGTTACGCGAACCTCCGCCCTTCCCAAAAGAAGTCATCACCGCTCGTAGCTAGTCTATCGGTGCTCAGAATAATGTTCCATTGCATTCCACTCATACGTCATGGAAGCTGGCTTTTAGTATGAGAACATCATAGCTCAATAGATGATTTCTAATCTCATCATTAGTATTAAGTGTGTTAATATCAATACTTTCATTAGAGTGTTCATAGAGACTGGTCTCTTCATTAACTTTAACTCTCATAGGTGAGTACGTTTTGGTAACATTTAGTTAGGCTTATTAGAGATTGATCTTGTCTTTTACATTAGCCTTATATCATGTTGTCACCACCTTCATTAACGCTAGCACATTTGCTCTTCATAATTATTCAACCCATTTTACGTGAATGTTCATTTCATCATATGCCAATGCACTTGGCCATTTAGTATATTTCACACTCTTACTTAACACTTCTAGTGTTTCATCATTTCATCATTTCTTTGTTCATTTCATCATTTCATTGTTCATTTCATCATACGCCAATCCACTTGGCCATTTAGTATATTTCACACTCTTACTTAACACTTCTAGTGTTTCATCATTTCATCATTTCTTTGTTCATGTCATCATTTCATTGTTCATTTAATCATACGCCAATGCACTTGGCCATTTAGTATATTTCACACTCTTACTTAACACTTCTAGTGTTTCATCATTTCATCATTTCTTTGTTCATGTCATCATTTCATTGTTCATTTAATCATACGCCAATGCACTTGGCCATTTAGTATATTTCACACTCTTACTTAACACTTCTAGTGTTTCATCATTTCATCATTTCTTTGTTCATGTCATCATTTCATTGTTCATTTAATCATACGCCAATGCACTTGGCCATTTAGTATATTTCACACTCTTACTTAACACTTCTAGTGTTTCATCATTTCATCATTTCTTTGTTCATGTCATCATTTCATTGTTCATTTAATCATACGCCAATGCACTTGGCCATTTAGTATATTTCACACTCTTACTTAACACTTCTAGTGTTTCATCATTTCATCATTTCTTTGTTCATGTCATCATTTCATTGTTCATTTAATCATACGCCAATGCACTTGGCCATTTAGTATATTTCACACTCTTACTTAACACTTCTAGTGTTTCATCATTTCATCATTTCTTTGTTCATGTCATCATTTCATTGTTCATTTAATCATACGCCAATGCACTTGGCCATTTAGTATATTTCACACTCTTACTTAACACTTCTAGTGTTTCATCATTTCATCATTTCTTTGTTCATGTCATCATTTCATTGTTCATTTAATCATACGCCAATGCACTTGGCCATTTAGTATATTTCACACTCTTACTTAACACTTCTAGTGTTTCATCATTTCATCATTTCTTTGTTCATGTCATCATTTCATTGTTCATTTAATCATACGCCAATGCACTTGGCCATTTAGTATATTTCACACTCTTACTTAACACTTCTAGTGTTTCATCATTTCATCATTTCTTTGTTCATGTCATCATTTCATTGTTCATTTAATCATACGCCAATGCACTTGGCCATTTAGTATATTTCACACTCTTACTTAACACTTCTAGTGTTTCATCATTTCATCATTTCTTTGTTCATGTCATCATTTCATTGTTCATTTAATCATACGCCAATGCACTTGGCCATTTAGTATATTTCACACTCTTACTTAACACTTCTAGTGTTTCATCATTTCATCATTTCTTTGTTCATGTCATCATTTCATTGTTCATTTAATCATACGCCAATGCACTTGGCCATTTAGTATATTTCACACTCTTACTTAACACTTCTAGTGTTTCATCATTTCATCATTTCTTTGTTCATGTCATCATTTCATTGTTCATTTAATCATACGCCAATGCACTTGGCCATTTAGTATATTTCACACTCTTACTTAACACTTCTAGTGTTTCATCATTTCATCATTTCTTTGTTCATGTCATCATTTCATTGTTCATTTAATCATACGCCAATGCACTTGGCCATTTAGTATATTTCACACTCTTACTTAACACTTCTAGTGTTTCATCATTTCATCATTTCTTTGTTCATGTCATCATTTCATTGTTCATTTAATCATACGCCAATGCACTTGGCCATTTAGTATATTTCACACTCTTACTTAACACTTCTAGTGTTTCATCATTTCATCATTTCTTTGTTCATGTCATCATTTCATTGTTCATTTAATCATACGCCAATGCACTTGGCCATTTAGTATATTTCACACTCTTACTTAACACTTCTAGTGTTTCATCATTTCATCATTTCTTTGTTCATGTCATCATTTCATTGTTCATTTAATCATACGCCAATGCACTTGGCCATTTAGTATATTTCACACTCTTACTTAACACTTCTAGTGTTTCATCATTTCATCATTTCTTTGTTCATTTCATCATTTCATTGTTCATTTCATCATACGCCAATCCACTTGGCCATTTAGTATGTTCTACACTCTTACTTAACCCTTTTAGGGTTACATCATTTCATCACATACATCTTAGGTTCACTTACTTTTTAACGTATGCTACACTTATGAGTCTATACATACAAGCCATGGGGCTTCATTCATTGCTTGTCTAAGTGATTCATATTTACCAAGATTATGTGGTACAAGACTTATGCATCTTGTAGATATGCCAAGATATTGATTTTGATCTTTAGAGGCAACATTGATTAAATATTTACTTACGTATGACTTATGTGTCAATACGGTATTGGGCAAGGGAAACCGATTTTGAATCCATTGGACAACACTTAATCTTATTTTAAACTTGATATTCGCATTTTTCAGATTTGGGGGACCCTAGTTCGATCCCTATCAACCCCATAATATTTTCTATCTTTTTCTCATCTCCTTTTTCGTTTAAGTCAAGGAGGTTGTGGGTTCAGTCCCCCAGAAGCTCATTATTTTTCTTTTAATTTATCTCTTAACTTTCTCATCTATTTTTCCTTGCATTTTTCTCAAGAAATTTTTATGGAATTTTCATTTAGTGATGTCATGGGATCAATCCGCAATGACCTCACATAAAAAAAAATTTAAACGACGATCATTTTTTTAAAAGTTGGCCGAGACTATAATTTTCAGCAGGCTAGAAATTTAATGTCTTCCAATCCATTTTTGTCGTAATCTTTTGTTGATTTTTTTTGTAGCTTTCATGTAATAATGTATTGGGTTCAATCCCTAGTGATATCAATTATTTTACATTCATTTTTCCTTGCATTTTGTACCATTTTGTTATGTCGAACCCACCCTACCAAATGCTGGAAATTTGTTCACTATTTTCAGCTTCTTTTTATCATCGTTCATACGTTAATTCTTATGGCATTTCGTGGACATTTGGTGCATCTTTAAGTGTAAACTTTTTATGATTATATTCAGCAAGAATTATCATTTCATCCAGCAACATTACACAACTTTTACACCTCATGATTTACAGAAACATTCGCACATAAAATTCAACCATAAAAACATATCATTTTTCACATACTTTCGGTTGACATAACTTAACATGCTTACAATTCCAAACACATAATCAAGAACACATTATCACGAAAATCAAACTTCATACTTAAACTACCAGCAAACATACCAACAACATGATCTCTAACCTATTTCACATTGTGATCAAAGGGATACTAGGGACAAGGAGTTCGACAAGAACGGGAACAACCCTAGTTTTCGAGTAGATTCATTTGAGCCTTAAGGGTCTCTTGAGAAAGGGACCAAAAATAAGAAAACCCATATGTTTTATGACGTTTAAACCTCGACTTTATGCCCATAATCTTCTCCAAAAATCACATCCAAATCCCCTCAAAGTCAACACCAACTTGACGGACAAACTTCTTTTTGCCTACATGATTGATTTCGTTTGTTTTCTTATATTTTTGTTGTGAGTTCTTCATGTGTGAAGAACTTTGGTTTACCTACTGTTTTTTGAAGTTATTTGGCAGAGAGAATCGTGAGTGAGAGTGATAGAGACGTGAGAGAGAGAGATGAGCGTGGGAGATAAGAGTTTTCTTAGGATTAGGAGTCTAGTTTAGGATTTAGTAAAATAAGGTTTTTATTTAATTATTAAAAATACGATTTACTTTTATTTTAAATAAGCTAATAAATAATAAATATAAATTAATTATATCAATTTACTAACTTAAATTAAAAACAATTTAATTCATTGCTTCCACCTAGGTTCGAACCCGGGTGGAGCAAGACTTCACTTTAAGAGCCCAATTTTTGCCCTCTCTCCCTAAAATGCCCCTCCACCTTATTAATTGAATAATTAATTATATACTTAGGGTAATTACAATACTACCCTTAGCCTGGAAAAAGAACATTTTACCCCTAGACCCTCCAAACCTAAGATTTTCCCTTTTTAAGTCTGGTAAAGACCCCTTCAAGTAAATCTTCGGATTCGAGATCCCTACATGGTTGTACCCAACCTTTCCTAGCTCAACTAACTCCCCAAGTTAGTTGTCCTGTATGTAGAAAGGGTTCCGAGGTCTGGTTCTACGCGCATCAATCTGTGTGAACCCGGTCTAATCGTTGGCATTCTAGACACATTAAACATTACTTAGCCTATCCATTTTTAGGGTTGTTACATTATCCCCCCCCCTAGGAACATTCGTCCCCGAATGACACTAATCTCTACTAACAATAAGTAAGTCATCTATAGAGTTTATGCCTACATAGGTAATTCAATACTCCACACTTGTGAATATCTGAGTCACATATTAACCTGATGGTGCACATCCTTGAAACTAATAGTAGCTTCACATTAATAGACTAAGGAACTCTTTCTTAAACTAGTCTCATCAAATCATACAATATAAGTAAACATGTAAGTCATACAATTCAGCAACCAACATGATGACTCAAAACATATTAACCTCATACTAGTGCATAAACACCATACACAGTCAAATACATGAAAGACTAATTAAGGCTACGCACCTGAGACTTCACAAGAGGTGCCTTCCCCTGCACCCCAAGACGTGTGCGCGAAGAATCGTTGCCTCCTTGGATCCTCTTCACATGGACCATTAGGTTGAACTATATTCTTCCCTTGTTCTTGACTTCTCCTATTCGGACAATCCTTCATCATGTGACCCGATTTGCCACAACTGTAACAAGCGTTAGAGTCCATCATACATTCATCCCCATGCAGTATGCCACACTTCCTACAAGGTGGCCTCTCTTGGGCTGTAAATTTTTACGAACCTCAAGGAGTAATCCCTGACTGACATCAAGCTCTGCTTAAGGTTGATGAATTGCTCAACCTTAGCCTCCTTCATTTATCTGGGAATGAAACGCCCTAGAAAAGCCATCTTGAAAGGATCCGGAGTAATAGGACCTCCTGCTAAGGCTCTGCTATCCTGCCACACCTTATACTAGGGTTGAGCTACATCCTTTAGCTGGTAGGATGCCAACTAAGACTTCTCCACATCAATCAAACCCAATAACCTGATCTTGTAAAGTTCTAGCTTGGTCCATATGTACCAAAGTTTTCCTTACTTCTCCATCTGTCAACCCAGCTGGGTTAACAGGAATCTCTATTTGAGCAGCTGGAGCCTCGGAAGGAACCTAAATTACTCTAGCAGTTGTTCCTCCAATCTCTCCGCCTTCTTTTATGCTTGTATTCATATTTTGGAAACTTCAACATTTGATGTGAGATACGCTCTTAACACCAAGAAATCCAAAATTAGAGAAGGCATGATAAGATTAGAAGAAGGTAAATTTCCTACGCGTCATGCAGTCTCTAATCCAGGATAGTGGTGCACTTCACTACAATGACTTAGAAACTACTCAATGTGGTTGATGTGAACTTATTATCCTCGGAATTTAACCTAGTGCTCTAACACCAACTTTTTCACTCCCGGAGTCTAGACCCCAGACGAGACCGGCGTCGTTGACCTCTCAGAGGTCGCAGACAAGCCTACTTATGTCATTCTTACTTTGTCTAGGTTAATTTTAGCGGAAAGTTTGAAACTTTTGTTTCTTAACATACATAATAATCATTCTATTAGATTCATAATTTTTCACCATCAACCATCTAACATTTAGATCATCAAATGAAAGAAATAGTTTAATATAGAATTAATGTATACTTGCCAAAATGTCACCAATACAATGTTTGAACAAAAGCGGAAAGAAAAGCTAGTGGAACATACTCCAATAGCTCAATCCTATAACTCAGCTAGAATATAATGGGCAAGCATCCTCGAAAGCATGAGGGCCTTCCAAGTCTGGATGAATGGTCTACGTCCGGATAGTTTCAGCGTCAAACTGTAACTCTAGCGTCCACCTGTTCCTGCACCTATAATTGTAGAGTTGTATGGGATTAGTATACACTTGTACTAAGTATGGGTATATGCAAGCACACACATGATTACGGAAAGTCAAGTCAGTGGACTTGCAAAATTGGGATTAGGAAAGTTACTTAGCTTTCCAAATTTGGATTAGGAAAGTGAATGAACTTTCCTAATTTGGATTAGCAAAGTCATGCCATGAGAGTAACATACATCATCATAATTATCATATGCAGATAGCACATAAAGTCTTGCACATAGCACATAACATATTGCATATAGCACATAACATTTTTCATATCATTCGTTCATATGCCATGAGACCTTGGAATCATGGACTTGACATCAAGACTTCCCAAAAATGAGGGCTCAACATATGGGACCTCAACTAGGGATCCTTCTTTAGCAAACACAGAGTCTGCTTCATTCATTCATACGTACTTTATTTCATTTCATTCATAGGCTAGTGTAAACACCAGCTATACCTAGGATGTAGTTTAAGACTTTCATCGGGTTCGCTGTGCAATGATCAAGAATGACCTAGTGTCATTACGTAAGTCTAGCTCACCTCTTTATTATTCTATCCTAACACCTTTGGTATCATTCATGTCATTATGTGCATCATTTGAGGCTGGCCTCATTCATTCATGGGGAACTTTAACTTTAACCGACATAGATCATGTGAGCATCATGAAATATAGTGTCATGAAACCACACACCAAAAAGAGGTGGAATCATTGGCCAAAATGACCCAAAACATGCTAGCGTACATGGGAATTGAACCCCGCCAGATCCCTATATTGGTAGTATAGGTTCGAAGACCAAGAGATATGAGGATACCCATACCCGGTATGCCGGAAAGTCTCATCTCATGAGAGTTACGTGAACCTCCGTCCTTCCCAAAAGAAGGCATCATCGCTCATAGCTAGTCTATCGGTGCTCAGTATAATGTTCCATTATATTCAACTCATACGTCATGGAAGTTGGCTTCTAGTATGAGGACTTCATAGATCAATAGATGATTTCTCATCTCATCATTAGTATTAAGTGTGTTAATCTCAATACTTTCATTAGAGTGTTCATAGAGACTGGTCTCTTCATTTACTTTACACTCTCATAGGTGAGTACGTTTTGGTAACATTTACTTAGGCTCATTAGAGATTGCTCTCTTCTTTTACATTAGCCTCATATCATGTTGTCACCACATTCATTAACATTAGCACATTTGCTCTTCATAATTACTCAATCATTTTACGTGAATGTTCATTTCATCATATGCCAATGACTTGGCCATTTAGTGTATTTCACACTTTTACTTAACCCTTCTAGGGTTTCATCATTTCATCATTTCTTTGTTCATTTAATGATTTAATTCTTCATTTCATCATACGCCAATGCACTTGGCCATTTATTGTGTTTCACACTCTTACTTAACCCTTTTGGGGTTACATCATTTCATCACATACATCTTATGTTCACTTACTTTTAAACATATGCTAGACTTAAGAGTCTATACATACAAGCCATGGAGCTTCATTCATAGTTTGTCTAAGTGATTCATATTTACCAAGATTATGTTGTACAAGACTTATGCATCTTGTAGATATGCCAAGATATTGATTTCGACCTTTAGAGGCAGCATTCATTAAATATTTACTTACGTATGACTTATGTGTCAATACGGAATTGGGCAAGGGAAACCGATATCAAATCCCTTCGACAACACTCTATCTTATTTTAAACTTGATATTCGCATTTTTCAAATTTGGGGGACCCTAGTTCGATCCCCATCAACCCTATAATATTTCCTCTCTTTTTCTCCTCTCCTTTTCGTTTAAGTCAAGGAGGTTGTGTTTTCAATCCCCCACAAGCTCATTATTTTTAATTAATTTATCTCTTAACTTTAACACCTATACAAGAGGTTGTGGGTTCAATCCCCACTCTCCACATTTATTTTCTCCTTAAATTTTTCTCCTAACTCTCTCATCCATTCAAGAGGTTGTGGGTTCAATCCCCACGCAACACATCTATTTTTCCTTGTATTTTTCTCACAAAATTTTTACAAAATTTTCATTTAGTGATGTTATGGATTCAATCCCCAACGATCTCACATTAAAAAAAAAATTTAAACGAAGAACATTTTTTTAAAAGTTAGCCAATACTACAATTTCCAGCAGGCTGGAACTTTAGTCTCTTCCAATCTATTTGTGTCGTAATCTTTTGTTAATTTTTTTTGTAGATTTCATGTAATGATGTCTTGGGTTCAATACTTAGTGAACTAACTTATTTTACATTCATTTTTCCTTGCATTTTGTACTATTTTGTTTTGCCGAACCCAACCTACCAAATGCTGGAAATTCATTCACTATTTTCAGCTTCTTTTTATCATCATTCATACGCTAATTCTTAAGGCATTCGTGGATCATTTGGTGCATCTTTAAGTGTAATTTTTTTATTATTATATTAAGCCAAGAATTACAATTTCATCTAGCAACATTATATCACTTTTACACCTCATGATTTACAGAAACATTCACACATAAAATTCAACCATAAAAACATATCATTTTTCACATACTTTCGGTTGACATAACTTAACATGCTTACAATTCCAAACACATAATCAAGAACACATTATCACGAAAATCAAACTTCATACATAAACTACCAGCAAACGTGCCAACAACATGATCTCTAACTTATTTCACATTGAGATCAAAGGGATACTAGGGACAAGGAGTTCGACAAGAACGGGATCAACCCTAGTTTTCGAGTAGATTCATCTGAGCCTTAAGGGTCTCTTGGGGAAGGAACCAATAGTAAGAAAACCCATACCTTTATGACGTTCAAAACTCGACTTTCTGCCCATAATCTTCTCCAAAAATCACGTCCAAATCTCCTCAAATACAACACCAACTCAAGGGACAAACTTCTCTTTGCCTACGTGATTGATTTCGTTTGCTTTCTTATATTTTCGTTGTGAGTTCTTCATGTGTGAAGAACTTTGGTTTACCTGCTGTTTTTTGAAGTTATTTGGCAGAGAGAATCGTGAGTGAGAGTGATATAGATGTGAGAGAGAGAGATGAGCGTGGGAGAGAAGAGTTTTCTTAGGATTAAGAGTTTAGTTTAGGATTTAGTCAAATAAGGTTTTTATTTAATTATTAAAAATCTGATTTACTTTTATCATTGCTTCCACCTAGGTTCGAACCCTGGTGGAGCAAGACTTCACTTTAAAAGCCCAATTTCGGCCCTCGCTCCCCAAAATGCCTATCCACATTATTAATTAAATAATTAATTATATATTAAGGGTAATTACGATACTACCGTTAGCCTGGAAAAAGACCATTTTACCCCTAGACCCTCCAAACCTAAGATTTTCCCTTTTAAGTCCGGTAAAGACTCCTTCAAGTAAATCTTCGTATTCGAGAGCCCTACATGGTTGGAACCAACCTTTCCTAGCTCAACTAACTCCCCACGTTAGTTGTTCTAGATATAGCAAGGGTTCCGAGCTCTGGTTCTACGCGCATCAATCCGTGTGAACCCGGTCTAAGCGTTGGCATTCTAGACACATTAAGTATTACTTAGCATATCCATTGTTAGGATTGTTACAAAAGTGGTGGGTACATGCTTTCTGTAGCTAATTTCACAAAACAATGGTGACTAGACTAAGGTTTAGATCAATGCAAGTTCCCTTAAGAGAAACTTACCCCATATCAAATGAGTTCCTCTCGAACACCGACTCATCTATACTAAAAAGCCTACGCCTTATCCACACTCGCACTTTCGACGGGATTTTTTTGATATGGAACAAGGGATCAACCTATCGGGCTAAACCTCATATCGACCCACTTCTTAGAAGATCATTCTAGTGGTCTTATTCGTGACCTCTCTCTCGAACAAGCCAAAAATACATGGGTTGTTTTGTATTTTTAACTACAAACCCGTTAAATTAAACCACAACCACTAGGTGAAATCACCATTAAAATGCAATCTAAGCTACAAACAAGCAAGACCCAACAAATTCATCAACCCATAATTGCTAAATCACACCCAAAGAATGGGGTATTAAGCAACTAATAAAGTAATAATCAAATATAATTAAAATGATAAATGAATCAAGTGAGTGTAAGAGATTAAACCTTTAAAGTATCCAAGGAAGGTAAATGGAGAAGATCCACTTCCAAAATTTGAAGAAGAGCTTCTTTCTTCAAGCTTACAAAAACCCTATCCAAACTTGAGAGAAAACTTAAGAACAAAATATAAAGTGTAATTTTTTCACTCTCTAATTTTTTTTATCTAAATAATAAAAGAGTTCAGTATTTATCGACTTCACAGTTATGCTAGCGAATCCTTTCGGCGTAGTTAGTAGTGATTCGCTCAGTGATTATGTGAATCGCTCTTCATTCAGTTCATCGCCTCTTGCTTGTTGCCTCCCTTGTCTGTGTGTTCTAGATAGATGGGCGGAAATTTTCTTCCTTATACAACTGACGGGTGAAGCACCGACTGCTCCTCTTTGTAACCTTTAGATCCACTTCCTTCATGGCTCACTTGGTGTAACAAAAGGCGAAACTTCGTTGTATGGCGGATCACCAAGTTTGCTTGGTGATACGCAACTTTTGTCACGATCCACACCTATACCCTAGGAGTAAGGATATTTTTGGGTCGTAACACGGCGTACTTGACCTCTCAGAGCCCTTTGACATCATTCATCGCATACATGAATGAAAAGTAGTGCGGAATTAAAACTTTTCACACGAATATCTGAAATCATCTTTCATATTAAAATTATAGAAACACTAAGTCTCAAGATATGCCAATCTTAGACTCAAGAATACTTGGGACACAGCCCATAAAATATGAATATAGAAATACTTAGTCTATTACAATACTTTGAAATAAAGATATCTAAAGATGATTATGCCCTCGAGTCAAGTGAGGACATAGTTCAACTTTACTTAAAACGATAACTACAATCCAAGCTTTCCTTCAAGATCATTCTCACCTTCCACCTACACCTTTATATATAAAAAAAATTATGGAATTAGTACAAACACTTGTACGGCCCATACAATACGATAATAAAAATACTTAGTCTATTACAATACATTGAAATAAAGACATCTAAAGATGATTATGCCCTCGAGTCAAGTGAGAACAACTTCAACTTTGATTGAACAATAACTAGAATCCAAGATTTCCTTTAAGATCCTTCTCACCTTCCACCTACACCTTTAGATATAACAAAATTTATGGAAGGAGTACAAACACTTTACTAAGTATGACTTAATGCATAAAATCATGAAAACGGACATTTATTAGAAACATGATATTTTTTATTGAAACATCATATTATAAGCATAAGAATAACATTTAACACCTTAGAAAGATATAATATATCACACACACATTTTGCCATATTTTGGAGAAAACATTACAGTACCATATCATTGTTACGGTGAATTCCTTCACTTTACAATGACCCTTTTCTAGCATGCAATCTTCTCACCAAAAGCTATCCTAAGACTCACTTAACTAGGACAAAGAGAGACCTCCCATACACTCTCTAGCACACTTAAATGATCTTTAAGACCATCTATAATGAGATATACACACTTACAATACACCAAACACATACACATGAGATCCTCCTACCAAAGGTGATTCTAAGGTTCACTTGAATGAGTTGTGAAGCGATCACCCATACAATCCCTTCATACACACCTAAGAGATCCTTTATATTACCTAGGATAAGATCATTGTCACTTTATACAATAACATATATACCATATGACATTCTTTTACGAAAAGTTATCAAAAGACTTTCATATTTGACCTCTTCAAGATTACCTAAATAATCCTTAAGACTACCTAAGTTTGGATCACGTCTACTTAATCAACCAACTTTCCTAACTAGATTAATTCTTAAGACTTATCTAGGTGAGATACGAAGTGACCATTCCTATGACCCCTTCACAGCTTAACTAGAGAACCCTTAACTACTCTAGATAAGTACTTATTCATTTAACATGCTTCCTAACTTAAGTCATTACATTCATTAATTAATTTAAGAGACATTCATCACATAAATACATTCAAGTAATGGTGTTGGAGAAGACCTATGGACTCACTCACTAACATCTTCAAATCCTATTGTGCAATGTCTAGATAGCGTCCCATACCTCCACCTAAACTTTAAAGAACTTCTCCAATACTAGTAGGTATCCCATATGATGAGAATAGACAATAACTTACTCTGATGGAGGGTGTTCTACATGCTAATGGTAGAACTTGGACACATCCCATGTAGGCACATAGTTAAGGAATATGAAGGTTTTCCTTGTACTCTAGTCTCGTGCTTCACTAGAGGTACTTACCAAACCATACTCACTCGGTGCTAGCCTTTGTTCTCATAGTGTAATTTACATTAAGGATCACATGAAGAGGTTGCATATTTAGTTCATAACCCAATCACATTCACCCTACCAAAGAGGTACCCTAGGGCTTCCTTTCAATGGCGAAGAGGATAGATTAATGACTTTACTAAGGATGATTTCATGGCGTTCCATCCAATCAATCCCTAAGTCCACCATTCACATAAGAAGGATACTATTACGACTTTCGACTTCAAGGATATCATAACATTACAATTAGGTTGAAGGTTCAACATAAAGACCCTCTCAGAATCATTCAAGGTCACATGTCATTCATACATACAAAACTAAGAGGCTTTACCATCCTAAGTCAAGAAATCTCATATTCATATTCATCCATGTATCAAGTAAGGGATACAAGTCTACCAAAACAAGACACAACATACTTTACATATACATAGCATTCTAGAAGTACATAGTCATAAACAACATCATCTTTAGGTCCCCCTATACACTAATATAACATTATCAATATAACCATCATAAGACTCACTTAGCCAATTAGGAAGAATCATGCATCAACACTGGGGGTCGTCGATTGAAGTCGCGTTTGGGACAAACTTTCCTTATTTGAACTCCTTTATTATTAAGGACTCTTTTTATTATAAATAGGGTGAAAAACCTTATTTTTGGGGTTGGATTATTTTGCTAAGTTCATACTTTTGTTCTTGGAGATTTGATTTTGCAATTAATTCAAATATCCGGATTTGTTTTTCAATATAATTGTTTGATTTTAAGTTGAATTTCTGGATTTTCTTCGAATTTGTCAAAGTAAGTTCATGATTTATTATTTATCAATTATGAATTGTGTTCTTCTAAGCACGGATAACTAAATCCACAACTAGGGTTGTAGGAACCATGGGTGATTAACAAAATAAACCTAGCTAAAAAACAATTCTCAAATGGGTTATTGCATGCATCGATAATTCTTTCGTCTAGAAGTCTTTTTAACGAGTGTACACATTAGAACTCGATGTATTGCTACTGTTCTGAGCAAGGGGGTAGTTAATAGGAAAAGAATTATCGACATAGATTTAGTGGATGCTATCTAATACGCTAGTTTCGATTGATGCAAAGTAATAACTAGGCCAAACATCGAATATGATGCTTAATATGAAGTAAAGGTAAGCGTTAGTAACTAGACACACGTAGCCGGACCAAGGTACGGGGTGAAATTCTATAAATGCAGGTCCAAGGATTTAGAGATACATAACTTATCACTTTGCATGCAAAACACTAGGAAGGAATTATTATAGCTAGGATGGTGTTATGAACCTAATGGGAATACTTACACCTTAGTTTCTCTCATAACATGATAAACACCAATAATTCACTCTTGATACTTATTTGATTTCACAACATTGCAACACTTCTTTTCACAAAACCTCCCCTTTAATTACTAGTAGAGGTAATCGTACATTAAAGTTAAGTCTAAATCATTTTCCTCATGGGATTGACCCCAACCTAATAGTTGGGTTCTTTACTTGATACGACCGCTTATACTTCTTTAGGAGAGTGTAATTTGAGCGTATAAATAAGCTCATTACACACATATAAACACATAAAAACACATAAGGCATATATAGGTGACTTAGTCGTCGAACGTCTTGGTCGTCCCTTGGCATTTTACTTCCAAATCACCTAAATCTGTAGACATTGCCTCATTACCAAATTATAACCCAGTTTAGGACCTTATACCCTCATGAAAAACATGTTAGGCTCTAGTTTCACCTAAGTCATTTTAGAGATATTACAATCTTTCCCACTTGGACAACATTCGTCCTCGAATGACACTTGCTACTCTCCGAACATTTCCAAGAGTAGAGACTCAACTTAAAAGCTCATAACCATACTACCTAACACATTATAAAACAAACAATCCAGGAGAAACGTCAATTTCACATAATTAGGTGACTCACAACACAACATGAAGCTAGAACTAAATCTACGACTCATCATGCCATAAAACTGACATCCTTCATTCCAAATAGCAAAAAATCCTTTTATATTCATTAGCATGCTCATATACATAAGTTCTATACACATTACAAGAAATTTTTAACCAAATAAATAATTAGTCAATTTTCCAAAATTTTCCCAGTGAACTAGCAGCTTTAGAGTGAACTATGCCACAATTTCCAAAAATGCAACTTTTAGGCAATTGATGACGGGAACATGCTAATAAGCAAAGTAAAACCATTTAGACACATTTTAAAACATAATAATACCTTCATGAAATACATAATGTAAGGAATTAATGAAATTCAATTCCAACAAGACTCCTAAACACCATGCACATGCAACATATAACATTCTACTATGACATTCTATCCTCAAGCTTGAGTTGAATACAAGAGATGAGACAATCAATAAAAACTCCACTATTCACCATACTCCCCCACTTATAAGGAACTCATAAAAACTAAAATAAAGAACTATTACTTACCAACATCATCATCACCCTAATCCGGCTTTGATCCTCTAGTTTGAAGTGCATAGAAACATTCTTCTTTGGAGCATCATTACCCGGAACACTCGGAGTAGCTTGATTACCCTCTCTTCATCTAGAAGCAATAGTAGGACAATCCCTCACCTTATTTCCATCGTTAGCACAATACCAATTAGACACTCCCGATAGTGCTTCTTCCCACAAGTAGAACATGCAGACTTACCACCTTGAGAACCACTACCCTTCTCAAGTTTGACCTTGGGATCTTTAGGTTCATCTTGAGTTTGAGCCCTCTTCTTGAACCTAGGTTTGTTTTGCTCACTTGGTCCACTCCTCTTCAAGTTTCTAGTGATACCCTTAAGTTTGGACTCCTCTAGTGATTGAGCATGCACCATGAGCCTAGATAGAGTCATATAATCATGGAGCATGGACGTACAACATTCTTCTTTCACAAGGTCGGCAGCACCGGTCACAAACCTACTCATCTCATTCCTAGGATTTGACACCAAGAATGGAGCATACCTAGACAACATAGTGAACTTCAATGAGTATTCCTCAACACTCATATTTAATTGCTTGAGATTAATGAACTCCTCAACCTTCACCTCTCTCCTCTCACGGGGAAAGTACTTTCCTAAGAAATCCCCTTTGAACTCTTCCCATTCTATAGGACCCGACTCAACTTGCCTATTATATTTCCATTGAGTATACCAAACTTGAGAGACCTCCCTCAATTTGTACGAAGGCAACTCTGCCTTTCCCCTACAAGTCACCCCCATAGCACTCAACACCATATACACACCATCCAGAAACTCTTGGGGATCCTCTCCCACCTTAGATCCAAGAAAGGTAGGAGGACTAATCCTCATAAAATCTCTCAATCTATATGTCATAGTGATCTCTACAACATTCACTCAGGCTCAATACCCCTATTCACATAGGTAGTCAACTCCCGGGCTAATGTCAGTAAAGCCTCTCTTATCTCCCCATTAGTTATTTCCGGGGGAACCACCAAAACCTCATTATCTTAACCTTCAATATGGACCTAAACCCTTTGTGTAGGAAATTTTAAAACTTTAGAACCTTGCTCAACTTGCTCAACTTGAGGGGCAACTACCTCATTCACCTTTCTGTAACGCTTCGAAAATCTAAGACGTGGCCTAGAGCCTAACTAAGTGTTAAAAGGTTTAGACAGCGTTTAAAGGTCGATTTTAATGAATATGAGTAATTTAGGAAGTTTATAAATCAAAACATCAAAGAACATCCATGACGTTCGGAAACTAGTTCAATGAGGTGCTAGCGTGCCTTAGCCTATTTGACTAGCTTTTTGGAGTCGAAAATTGATGAAAATTGGTGAAAGGGTTTCTAACACGTATTAGAGTTAGTTCATAGACAAAACATCTGAGATCCACTCCCCAAGTACCAACTAAGGGACCTCGAGGAGGACCCTTGCAAAAGTGACTAAAAGTTGTCAATAGACAGTGTCACCAACGAATACCATAGACGGCTTGCTCCGTCGATTTCCTTCGTCGATGTACACTTAGAACTTTTGGGCAAGGGCCTGTTTTTTCAAGTATCTTTACTCATCGATTAGTGTGCAGCACAAAAGGAACAGTGTCCGTCGATGGAAACACGATCCGTCGATCGTGGTCTCGTCTATGAAGGTTGTCTTTTGCTGCACGTTTTTTAATTAGTTCATTTAATTAGTTTTCTTAGTTAGGATGTTAATTAGGGGTTAGGGGATGTCTAGTTAATTAAATTAATGACCTATTTAAAGCCCTTAAGCTAATTAGACTAACCTAAGCTCTCATAAATTCAAAAACCCAAACTCTCTTCCTTCTCTCTTCTTTCTCTCTCTAGTTGAAAAACTCCAGAGAAGACAAGGTCAAGGTGGGTTTAGGGGATGCAATTATCAAGGCTTCTCCATTAATATTCATTAAACAATAAGGTACGGTATTCCTTTCACCTTTGAGATCTCTTTCCTCAAAGGGTTCCATCAAATTGATTCCAAAAGTTGAGTTTTCATATGGGTCTTTTCCAATCTCGAAATTTATCTTATGAATTGATTTGTTTATGAGTTCTTTTGTGTATTATGAATATATTAACATGTATTTTAACTAAATTATGATATTTCTAGATGAATTGGTCTAGTTTGTAGAAGATGACATATTCCCCTTAACCCTAGGTTATGATATTGATATGAATTGTGAAATGTTGGTTCAATTGAATTTATTATTAGTTGAATTACTACAAGATGATGATATTGTATCAATTATGAATAGATTAGGGTGACTTATATTCCTATAATGCTAGTTATTGAGTAATTGATCTAGATTATGATTTTTGACCTAAGTCTCTTGTCTTAAGCTATGAACTAGTAATGGATTGTGATGTAGTGATTCAATTAGCCTTGTTATCATGTTAGTTACAATTATGTGATGATATTACACCTTTGTTGCATTGGGTTAAGGTTTTATGGTAAGACCTTGATGATGGATTATGAAGAAGACTTGGTAAGTCTTGTGATCTCAACCCTTTAATTTAATTATGATTAGTTCTTGTTTAGTGATGATGTTGTATTGATGTATACCTTGAATTAGAATTGATAGGGTTGGTATGATGTTGAATTGTAATGTCTTTCGTATGGTTTGTGAGGTGTTGGCTAAGATGTAAATGTTTTAAGTATGGTGATAACTTACCAATGTGCCTTATCATGATGTGAATATGTAAATGTGCTAACTTCACCTATATGAACTGTAATGGAATATCGAGATATGATGATGATGTTTATACAAGGATTAGACCCTATGACCTACATTAAGATATGATGATTAATAAGGTTTTAAAGACATTTTAAAAGGGACTCTAGTTTAGCACCAAGTGAACTATTATGAGGAGTGTCCCTTCCCATATAGGGAAGGTATGATCACTAATGTACTCTTGAGATTGGAGACTATGATGCATGTAGCATTAATAGGGTCCCAACTATATCTCCTAGTTCTTGACTATGTTGCCCCCATAGGAATACTAGTTAGTGGATCCACGTAGTTGCTATGTTCATGTTTTGGTACTACCTTGGCAAGAAGTCCGCCTTCCTTCGGTGTAGGATTTCATGATACCGGATTTCACATTAGCTCATGTGCTCTACGTCGGTTAAGGCAATATGTTGCCAAAGAGTTAAATTAACTAAAGGAATGAACTCTAACTAAGACGACCTAAGGGGTTTAGCTTAGTCTAGGTAAGGGTATGGTGTATGTATATACATACAAATGTAAATGAAATGATGATCTTACATGTTAATGACAATATGTGATGTTTATTACTCTTATGAACAAACTAAAATTAACATCTTTACATAATGGATTTTTGCTATTAATTATTCACATTATTTTTATTAAGTGATAACTACACATCTCATCATTAAAAAAATATGAAAATAAGAAAAGACTTGGACAGTAGTTTTACTTAAACATGAAATAAACAGTGGATTGTTTAGACATGAAATAAACTATGTTTCATCATAACAATTTCGCACTAAGTCTAATGATATAAAAGATCTAAACATAAATTTGAACATACTTCATATTATAGCATCAATGAATATTAATTATTTAAACACATACGAAATTTAAAAATTTCATTATATTGCAATCAATGCTTGTGTGATCATGACATTAAACTATATAAAAAGGATTAAGTGTTACCTCTTGTGAAAATAGATTCACAAAAGAAAGATCACGATCGAAACCACGAAAATAAACCTCAAACTCAACTTTTATTGTTTTATGCTTTTTTTTGTATTGACGAAGAATGTATTTGGATATGGAGATGATTTTGTTTGTTAGGAAAAAGAAATGTGTACGTGTGTGTATGTTGATTTTTTCTCGTGTCTCTTTCTGATTGTTTTTTGTATTGAATATGTATCTTTTCTATTTTTCTCTTCTTTTTTGCGTCTCTTGTGAGTTTGTTTTTGTGTATATTTTATTTCTCTTTTTTTAAAAAAAATTCACAGTTAATAAATCCATAAAAGGCTCCTTTTAGAGAAAAGTAAAAATAAACAAAATAAAATATTATCTCGAGAATTCATACTAAAATTAAACTAGCATTATTATCATGTCATATAAAATAACATGAACCCATTATTTTTAGATGAAAAAAATAAATGCTATCAATAAACACATTTTTTGCTAATGAAGGATGATTTACATAATCCATTTTGATTTATGTTCATACGAATAATGCAAGTATATATTAATTAAGCAATTAAATTCATAAGAATTCATGAGTCATGTCTTGGCTTATAAGGTAGAACGAATAAAGAAAAATATTGGATCATAGGCAAGCAAAAGGAACTCATGGTATACTATGTTTTATTCTATCTAAATTTAATAATACAAGTATTTACATATCTTTCACTATCAGAGCATTAATTATATTAACATGTTAAACACATATTAAATTTGAACAACTTCCATACATGAGATTTAGTTCTTGCATAATAAAAACATAACATTATATAAAAAAAAATAAATTATAAATAAACATTATCTCTGGCAAAAATTAGTTCACAAGAAGAAAAGACCAATAATTAGGAATCACAAACTTAAAACCGCGAAAATAGATGTCAAGATTTCAATTATAATATGTAAAACTAGGTTGTATATATTGTTTGTTAATATTCGTGCGTATAGCTGTGTGTGTTCTTTAATTTTGGCGTATGTGTGTTCTATATATAGAGGATGGATTTTCTCAAGTGGGTTGTATCGCGTGGAGTTGGAATTGTTGATGAAGTGGGAGAGTGGGGTGTTTTGCGAGAAAGTGGAGGTGTAGGGGGTAGAATTTGCTGATTGTTTCTTCTTTTTTTTTCTTTTGTTTATTGGAAAAATTCTAACTGTTTTTTTTGTTCCTCTTTTTCCTCTATTTTCTTGTTTTCCTACGTATAATATGTTTTGGGTAGGTATAGGACTAGGGTAGGTTTGTTAGATTACTTCGTTTATTTTTATCTTTAGTATTATATTACTTTTAAAAGAATGATAATAATATACTATACATATAGTAAATTAATATAACATATCTACTCATTATTTGAAATTAATAAAAATCTCAGAAAGAGTAAAATGTTATTAGAAACAATTGAACAATACTAGCTCATTTATAAAAAAATTAATTTTAAAATATTATGTACTTTTTTTTGTACTCTTTCATTTCTTTTTTTAAAGAATTGAAAATGAAACTTACCTTAAATAGTGATTCTATTTTTGTTGTTTTCAAATCTTTTAAAATGAACTTAATAAAATAAGAGGAAAGTCAAAATATTTATTTTATATTTATAAAATTTTAGGTTTGATAAAAAATTACGTGTCTACAGTTTGCCCCTTTGGAAACAATAAGAGTTTTGAGGCAAAGAAGTAAACAACGTAACAAGTTTTGACCTAACTTTTATTCGAAAAGAAAAATATGTGACTGAGTCCTGGTTTTGGACATCCTACATATCCCGGGTTACAAGGAAATCAGGTCAAGGAGATGAAGTGATGAGTTGAAAGTCAAGTAAGGTCCTCTCGAGGCTCCAGTTTGGGCCTCCTAACATTAAATGAATATAAAAGACAAAAAATTTAAAGAAAATACAAGTACAAGATTCTACCTATGTAGCTTCTTTTGAATCTTGACTTGAGTCTTCATGCTTCTTAAGCTATGAGATATTGATTTTCATCTCAAATGAATTCAAAGGTAAACGCCTTTCTCCAGATAGGTCCCTTCTACTCATAGTTGGATATTGAATGTGTTTCTTTTCTTAGAATGAGTTCCTGCTTATTCAATGGAAATTGAGCTTGGAAATCAAACTCTTTTCCATCTAAGATCTTGAGCCTGACATGTGCCTTAACCCCATTCTATCACTGAATTCCTGAAATAAAACAAACAAAAACAATAACATAAAAAATATTCCTCAGTTTACAGTGAAGAAAATTTTGTGGGAAAATAAAAGATGGTGCTTAGCTTTGATTAAATACTTTGAATGATTCGAGATCTGTTGCGACACATTCTTCAAATGTCTTCTGAATGTTCAACTCCATTATTCATGACGAACCAATCAAATTAAATTATGTTACTATAGTCCCATTATTCATGAGGGACCTACTAATCTCATTATTCAAAAAGGTCCTGCTAGTCCAATTATCCAGGAGGGTCCTGCTAGTCCCGTTATCCAAGAGGGTCCTGCTAATGTCCATTGTCCAGGAGGGTCCTGCTAATCCCATTATTCAGGAGGGTCCTGCTAATCCCATTATCCAGGAGAGTCCTGTTAGTCCCATTTTTATGAGGGTCCTACTAATCCCATTGTCTAGGAGGGTCCTTCTAGTTCCATTATCCAGGAGGTTCGTGCTAGTCTCATTATCCTTGAGGTTCCCACTAGTCCCGTTATTCAGGAGGGTCCTACTAATCCCATTATCCAAAAGGATCCTGCTAGTCCCATTATCCATGAGAGTCCTGCTAGTCCCATTATTCAGGAGAAACCTGATATAATACGTTCAATAGACTTATATACAAACAAAATATTTTCCCCAGTATGGATCATATAATTTTTTTATATTGTGAGTGTTATCCAAATTATTTGCAAAAAAAGTATATTTAATCTCCAGGTAGTTGCTATTTCGATATATATTATCAAATTTTCATGTAATTGGGCTCCACAAACCTTCATTTTAATGTTACCACTTTGATCTTTGTAGACTAAATTGAACATCTAGGTTTTACAGATCTTTGATCTTGAAACAACTTATATCCCTGCTTCAACAGTATGGACCATATAATTTTTTTATATTTTGTGAGTGTTATCCAAATTATTTGCAAAAGAAGTAGATTTAATCTCCAGGTAGTTGCTATTTCGATATATATTATCAAATTTTGATGTAATTGGTCTCCACAAACCTTCATTTTAATGTTACCACGTCACTTTTTGTAGACTAAATTGAACATCTAGATTTTTCAGATCTTTCATCTTGAACAATTTGTATCCCTGCTTCAACATAGAAAATTTGTGAGTTTAAAAATGTGGTTGTTGGTTTGTGGTTCCACCTTTTGGTGAGAGTTGCTCAAGTACTTGTCATGGGTTACTTATTTCCAAACGGCCAGTACTCATTATTGATTGACTGTATTTTCACCCAATTTTGCTTACTTTAAGGGACTCAAATCGAATATCTGCCTTTATTTCACGACACTCATTGTTTAGCCTTCGTTAAATCGGGGACTTCTTTTGAATTCAATACTTGCCAATAGATGATAACTCATTGCCCTGATGCCTTGACTTGTACCATCTAGAGTTGGTAGAATGTCTTGAAATCCTTTCATAGTTTCTTGACACAGACTTGACTCAAATACATATGAAACAAATATATGAAACATAGAAGAAAACTAAATACTACATGAGAATAGAACAAAATGTTTCGACGGAGACTTTCTTTTAGAAAGATAAATAAAGAAAAACTTATCTGAGTGTTATGAAACATAGAAGAAAACTACATACTACATGAGAATAGAAGAAAATGTTTCGATGGAGACTCTCTTTTAGAAAGATAAATAAAGAAAAACTTATCTGAGTGTGGTAGCAGACTCTACTGATCATGACACACAATTTGAATTGATTACCCGATTTTTCCATCCAATATATGCATCAACAATTATTGATCATCTAATCTTGATGTGGAGTCCCAACATTTGACGAAGTCATAAATATTTTCAGACCCTATTCGCCATATGATGTCAACAAGGGTTTTTCCACTAAACTTTTTCGTTTTTATTCTTTAAACTCACATTCGCCTTATGGTGCCCATTAGGGTTTTCACCAATAAAACTCTCTTATTTTTAATTCTTCCAGCTCACCTTTGTCTTATGGTGTCCGTTGGAATTTTCACCAATAAGACTCTCTCAATTTTTATTTTTATTTTTACAACTCACTTTCTGCATATGATGCCCATTCAGGATTTTCACCAATAAGACCCTCTCATATTTATTTCTCTCAACTCACATTCGCCTTATGATTCCCATTAGGGTTTTCACTAATAAAACTCTCTCATTTTTATTTCTTTCAGCTCACCTTCGTCTTATTGTGTCCGTTTGGGTTTTCACCAATAAGACTCTCTCAATTTTTATTTGTTTTTTTTCACAGGTCACTTTCTCCTTGTGATACTCATTCAGGGTTTTCACCATTAAGACTCTCTCATATTTATTTCTCTCAACTCACATCACCTTATGATGCGTATTGAAGGTTTTCACCAATAAGACTCTCTCATATTTATTTGTCTTGTGAAAAAGAGTATCTCTCAGGGTACCATCATTGGTACCCTTAACCAACTTACTCTCGACATTTCAAAGGTTGATTCAAAGGTCTTTCTTTGATTGAAACAGGACTTCTCGACAAGGTTAAAAAAGATATGATAGCATCAAATCTCAAGTACGACTTTAAATGATGGGGTCGACTTTTAGCTTTGGGATAAAAAAATAAACGACTTTTGCCCTAGTTTTCTGCAATATAGAATTTTTGGATTCATTATTTGGTTGGACCGAATCCAACACTAGGTCTGCCTACGTATCTTGTCGAAAAAAGAATCAGGTCAAACATAGTTCAAGTAACTGATTTGTTCTCTTTTTTTCGGAAGAGCGAAGGAAGCCGAAAAACCAATAATGTAAATTAAATCTAAACAAGGGTGACGACATATGGACTAATACTTAGACACAAAATAAATAATTTCCATTGCATCAACCTTTGAAATTTCAAGTCGCAACATGATGGTTTCTAATACCGAAAAATCAAATCATATATTATATCTCTTCACAACATCAACATTGATGACCATTTCTGTCATTTTGCCTTCTATATATGCTACCATTGGATAATACCTTCTTTACAATGAATGGTCCTTTCAAATTTGGAGAAGAATTGCCTTTGACTTCAGCCTGGTGTGGCAGAATGTGTCTCAATACTAATTGACCCTCTTCGAAACGTCTGGACGCATCTTTTTGTTGTATGCTCATGCAATTCTATTAATGTACAATTGTCCATGGCATACCAATGTTAATTGTTTCTTACGAATAAAAATTAATTGCTCCAACCAGATTTTGATCGACTCATCATCGTCAATTTCAGCCTCCACAACAATCTAGAGGGTTGGAATCTGAACTTATGGAAGTATAACTGCCTCAGTCCCATATACCACCGAATAAGGAGTGGCACCTGCTGAGTGCGATAACTTAACAAAGAAAAAGGCAACTTTTCATGCTATTGTCGAGAACCTTGCACTATTTTACGAAGTAACTTTTTTTTATATTTGTCAGCAGCTTCTACAACCCCATTTCCTTTGGGATATACAGAGTCAAATTTTGATGTTCAATCTTAAATTGATGGCATACGTCATGCATTAAACGACTGTTGAGATTTGCAGCATTATCAGTAATGATTACCTTTGGAATACCAAATCGACAGATTATGTTGAAATGAATAAAATCTACCATGACCTTCTTGGTCACTGACTTGAAAGTCAGAATTCCACCCACTTTTTAAATAATCAATGGCCACCACGATGAACCTATGTCCATTTGATGCTTTTGGCTCTACTGGTCCAATCACATCCATTCCCATGCCACGAAAGGCCAGGAGCAGTCATCGCATTCGACTCATAGTGAGGAGAATGTATAAAATCACCGTGTATTTGACTTTCATGACATTTACAAACAAATATTTTGGAATCCCACTCCATGGTGGGCCAATAATAACCTTCAAGAGGTATACTCTTTGCTATAACATATTCGTTCATGTGAGGTCCACAAATTCATGAGTGTACTTCTATAATGATTGTTGAAGCCTCTGTAGCATTGACACATCTTAGAAGACCAGGTGTTTTCTTGTACAATATACCTTAGCTTAAGAAAAACCCGCTAGATAATTGTCGAATAGTTCTTTTTGAATACTGGTTGCATCCGACGGACATTCTGCCTGATTAAAGATATGTTTTAATATCATGGAACCCAGGTTTACAATCAAATTCCTCTTCAACCATATGACGATAAGCATGTTGATCACGAAATTGTACGCATGGAGGATCTATATGAGCGTTATCATGATGTTGGAGCATCGAAGATAAAGTGGCTTATGCATCTGCAATTTCATTGTGAACTCTGGGAATGTGTCTAAACTTTATTGACACAAATCATTGAAAAAACATCTTGTAAACAATCTTGGTATGGTATGAGATTTGGGTCACGAGTTTCCTATTATCCTTGAATTTGATTAACTACCAAGTTTGAGTCTCCTAACACTAATAATTCTTGAAAGCCCATGTAAGTAATTAACCTCAAACCCAAAATGCAAGCTTCATACTCTGACATATTATTAGTATAATAGAATCTATGTTAGGCTGTTATAGGGTAATATTCCCCTATTTCATACATAAGAGCATCTCCTATTCCAACTCCCTTCTTGTTAGAGGCACCGTCAAAGAACAACTTCCATCCTTAATTGTTATCATGATTAACTTAATTGATATAGGATATCTCTTATTTTGGGAAATAGGTCTTAAGAGGTTCATATTCTTCATCAATAGGGTTCTCTGCCAAATGATCTTTCAATGCTTGAGCATTCATTACGGTCTCTGTCGCATAGATATATCAAACTTTTTGAGTAATATTTTCCATTTCGCAAGCCTTCCTGTGGACATGGGCTTTTGAAAAATATATTTTAATGGATCCATACAAGAAATGAGATAAGTAGTGTAAAATGAATAATAATGTTTCATCTTTTGTGCTACCCAAGTTAGGGCACAACATGATCTTTCAAGAAGGGTGTACTTCGATTCATAAATGGTAAACTTCTTGCTGGGGTAATAAATGGATTGCTCTTTCTTCCCAGTATCATCATGCTGACCCAATACACAGCCAGAATAATTATCCAATATTGACAGATATAATATTAAAGGCCTGCATGGCTCGGGAGGAACCAATATAGGGGGATTCGATAAGTAATTATTAATTCTTTCAAAAGCCTCTCGACATTCTCCAGTCCATTCAACCATGGAAATATTTATTAACAACTTAAAAATGGGCTCGAAAGTTGTGGAGAGTTTATCAATGAATCTATGAATGAAGTTTAACCTCCCTAGAAGGCTCATAACCTCAGTTTTGTTCATTGGAGGTGGCAATTCCTGAATGGCTTTTACTTTTGAAGGAGCTAAGTTGATACCTCATCGACTGACTATAAACCCCAAAAGCTTTCCTAATGTACTCGAAATACAAATTTTACAGGATTAAGCTTGAGATTATACCAACGGAACCTTTCGAAGAATCTTCTTAAGTTCTGTACATGATTTGACTGCTTTTTTTAATTTAATGATCACATTATCCACATAAACTTTGATTTATTTATGCATCATATCATGAAACATGGTTGTCATTGCCCTCATATAAGTTGCCCCTGCATTTTTTAATCCAAAAGGCATAACTGGATAACAATATGTACCCCATGGAGTGATAGAATACGTTTTTTCTGCATCTTCATCATCCATAATAATCTGATGGTAACCCGCATAGAAATCTACAAAAGATGCAACCTCATGTTTAGCACAATTATCCAACAAAATATGGATGTTTGTCAAGATAAATTCATCTTTTGGACTTGCTTTGTTCAAATCAAGATAATCAACTCATATTCAAACTTTGTCATTTTCTTAGAGACGGGTACAATGTTGGCTAATCAAGAAGGATATTCAGCGACTCGAATGAATTTGTCCTCAAGTTGTTTTGTGATCCATCTTTAAACATTACATCGTGTTGGTTTTAAGCTTTCTCAACTTTTGCTTTACCGGAGGGAAGTTAGGATCAAGCGGACACTTGTGAACAACCATGTTAGTGCTTAATCTAAGCATGTCATCATAAGATGATGCAAAACATCTTTATAATCAAATAGAGCCTGGATTATATCCTCCTTTTGATGTCGAACATGTACGCTTATCTTAGTCATTTTAATGTTTTAATCATTTCCTAAATTTATCGTCTCAATTTCACTCATGTTTGGGTTTTGATTTATTCTCAAAATGTTTAAAATCCCTGCGTACATCTTCAAATACTTCATCTTCATTATATTTTAATTCTTGACTTATTATTTCAGGATTAGATCAAAGTTTAGATTGAATTTTAGATCTGACAAAAAATTCTACATGCATGACATATCACTAGAATCGACATAGAAAGAACAAGACTCATTCTTAATTGGGAGAGGAGTCGCCTCCCAATTTTTCAGCTGGACATCGGAACCAATGAATTGCACATATCTGTTTCTAGGGGCTTCTCTGAGTTAAACCATGTCAGCCTTGACAAATAAATCTTGAAAATAGTCCATCAGTTCTTCGTTAACCTCCAACACGAGCTTTGGAAGTGGTGAATCAGAAGATTCTATTATGTGGCCTTTGATGAAAGAATTGTATATGGGTGGTATAGACTTGCTAAGTGACCATACATCTCTCTTCTGCTTCATGGCCTTTATTTTGTCCTCAACCTTGGGCTTGTATCCTAAGAAAAAAGTACCAAGGTTCTTTCGTGGACTTATCGGATAAGCTCTTCCTTACAAGAAGACCTCCAAGCCTTTATCCGGTTGAAACCCATGCTTTAACATTTCATTTACCATTATTACGGATGCCATGGGCAATTTTTGTTTCGAAATAAAATTCCCCTTGAGGATATGCTCAACAACCACTACCTCAAAAGCTTGATAAACTCGTGCCTCATTCTCATTATTCGCCTTGACAAAATGGAGAGAAGAGTCGTCTTTATAGACTAATCCCCCTCACCATGAATAATCACTTATTGTTGTTCATAATCAAGCTTAATCATTTGATGCAACGTGGAGGGAACTGCCCCAGCCCTATGCACCCATGGTCTCCCAAACAATAGATTATACGATGCATTGATATCCAGCACTTGAAACTTAACATTGAAATCGACTGTCCCTATTGTTAGTACGAGCTCTATCTCACCAATGACATTTTTTTAACATATCAAAAGCTATAACAATACATTGTTGGGTCGTACACTTTCAGCACTAACATTTAGTTTTTGTAGAGTCGACAAGGGACAAATATTTGCCCCAAATCCTTCGTCAATTAGAACTCATGTGACATATGGAACCTCACACTTTACGGTGATATTAAGGCTTTTGTTACGTCTCGTACCTTCCACTGGTAGTTCATCATCCGAAAAGGTGATGCAGTTTACCTAAAAGATTGTCCTAGCAATCTTCTCTAACTGACTCACTATAACTTCATTAAGAACATGTGCTTCATTCATAATCTTCATTACAGCTTTACAATGCTCACTGGAATGTATTAGCAAAGACAACCAAGAGATTTGTGCTGGAGTTTTCCTTGACTGTTCCACAATGGAGTAGTCTGCCAATTTCATCTTTCTTAAGAATTCATTTACCTCCCATTCATTGACCAGACTCTTGACTTGCATTTGATCATTTTTAGTTTTCCTTAATTTCATCGAGGCATAACATCTTCCTAAACGGGTTATTCCTCCTACTTCATCTACTTCTTCATCGACTTTTTTCCCCTTGTATGTCACGACAGTAGGCTCAAATTCCAAAGAAAAACTTTGGGGAGTCACTGGAAGTTAGGGTACTGGCCTAATGATCACAAGAGGAATATGGTCTCCTCGCCCGATCAAGTTAGGCTTGTTTGGACCTTTTGGAACAAGCAACCTTGCACGATAAAGATAGGATTGTTTGTAACTTTCGGAACAACCAATCTTGCCTCTCACTGAATCGCCTAAACATCTTCAAGCACTCGTGTCACAATTAATATGGGTGTGTTTGATGGGCTCAACTTTTCTAACGTTCTTTCCACCCTTTATGGCATCATTTTTGTAAAGTCAAAAACATTCATAGATTTTTCTATGCGAGTTCTAACCTTAAAGATTGGCTTGTATACAACTTCAAATTCATGGCGGCCCTTCATCATTTCTAATATGTTATTTTAGTATGCCTCGGCAATAGATTACTTATGTTGGGTCCATTTGAACTTTCAACTATATTTCGATAAGTACCGATCATATCCTGAATCGCCTTTTACAAATACAAGCATCTCTCTATGTTGTGCCCTGGTGAATCAGAACAATATGCACAATGTATTTCTCACGCGGGGGGAATTTGACATCTTTCTTTCAATAGGACTCAAAACATTCAGCATCCTTCATTTTTAAACAAGCTAGCATATGACTATCTTATATGAGTGAACTCATCTTTAGCTCCATTTCCCTTCTTGTATTGTGGTCTAGGATGAAAAAGAATTTTAGTAATATTTTGGTGAACTTGTGGGGGAGGTGGATTATTGTGGGGAATTGGTGCACACCATTGTGGATACAAAGGGGGTGAAATTGGTTGTGTGCTATAAAAAGGATATTAAGAGTATTAGATAGGATATTGTGGAGTTTCGGGAGGAAAACAGTGTTGTGGGTGATTAGCTTGTACATAGGTTTGAGGTGTTGATACAACGGTATCTACATCTTTCTTTCTTTTCCTTCTTTTCTTTCCCCCAATATTTCCGGAACCATTTTGAAGCACTTGTGTTGAAGCTTTTAAAGCATCTTGGCTTACAGTCTTTCCAGAATTGATGTCATTTTCCACCATTTCTCCAACCTTAATAACTTCAGAGAATGTATTCCCGACGGCAAAATGAAAATGATGAAAGTAATCAGGTTCTTGCGCTTGGAAAAAAAACCTCATTCATCTCCGGCTCCTTCGTAGGTGGTTTAAACCTAGCAGCTTGCTCCCTCCATCTAACGGCATATTCACAAAACATTTCCGTGGTCTTTTTCCTCATGATGGGAAGTGAGGAGCGATCTGGAATAATGTCAATATTATATTGGAATTTTTATACAAAACATCCAGCCAAATCATCCCATGTATGGCAATTAGTAACATCCTGATTTAAGAACCATTCAGATGCAATTCCCACTAGACTTCCCCCAAAATAGGACATGAGCAATTCTTATTTGCCCTTAGCACCCCTCAATTGATTGCAATATCTCTTTAAATGAGTTATAGGGTCGTCATGACAATCATATTTCTCAAATTTTGGTGTCTTAAAACCGATAGGACAATGTACTTGGGGAAACATGCACAAATCGCGGAATGAGATGCCTTTATGGCCTTCTACTCCATGTATATCTCTTACACTATGTTCCAAACTCTTCATTTTCTTAAACATTTCTTCATGTTCCTCGCTCTCCAATGTCTTCCCGATTTTTAAAAGGGAACTGTATTGATGAGTCTGGGGAAAAGAGCTTGGATTTTTAAGAGCGTCCTTAGAGGCGTAGCTATGGTCATGAAGCACTTGGGATGAAGGATCATTGTTGGACTTAGGCACCATTGTTGGATTTGAAATGCTATTGGTCGGCTCAGTTGGCAAAAAGAGCGGATTACTTATATTTGTTGTACTCAAGTGGCACATCGTAAAAGTTCTAGTGACATTAGATGTTAGTGTAGGGATCAAATCCATGTGGATAAATTGGATAAATTGTCGATACTGGATGGGGGATGACATATCCGCAATCAGGTATTCCTGAATTGAAGATGGAGGAGCTTACCCATTCATCCAAACTTCATACATTTCGGCCGTCAGCTATCGCAATATTTTTAGCTCTTCCACCTATACCGATTCTTGTGCAATCATTTGACTTTGGATTTCGTCATTTCCCGACTTTGTTCCCTCTTTGTGCGTCATTTTTCCTTTCCCTTTTGATCTTTTATTATAGGGATATGATGTCATCTTAACGAAAAACCAACCACCTTAAATCTAATACGCCTCTTTCTCTCTCTCTCTCTCTCTCTCTCTCTCTCTGAATGGAGTAACAAATAGATTTGTGTTGAGAAATTAAGCACATTGCAGCCACATGCATACATCTAATATGGAAGAACTTATGTTTTATCACGACTTATCTAGGTGTTCTTATCCTCTTTATTTATTTTTGTTAAAAAGGTTTTGATCGAACTCGTTGGGTTGCCTACGAATCATGTTGGCACATTAATCAGATCTTTGCATAATTCGAGAAAAATATTTATAATTTCTTAATAGAATAATATATGTACATGAGTTGACCAAAAACAAATCCTTTTCATTCATTTTCAAATATTCTTAACATAACGATTTGAATAAAACATAAAAACTGAAGTTTCTAAGACTAAGATAGACTCAATATGATTAAGTAAAAATAAATAAAATTAAATTTAAAAAAACATATAACTAAGAAAAGAAAACAGACTCGAAATTAAACTAAAACCGTAGATCTCAATCATCCCTATGACCCTTATAACAACTAGCCAAGATTTTCGGTAGATGTGGATCCAGAGAAAGGGAATCTGGACCCAACCTCTTATCATTCCGGTTTAGATAACCAGCATAAACATCATTTAGTGCATACCTGAGTTGCAGTACTCAATCTCTTGCTTCATTCATGTTGTTATAACAATTTTGTAACCAATGTCGAGTAGTATTGACTTCATGCATTAAATTAGGCCCCTATTCTTAGAGCTCTTCAATTTGAAGGTGGAGTGAATTTCGCTCGGCTATCCTTTGACCTCTTTTAGTTTCACATTCTACCTGATAAGTACTGAAACGCCTTCCTATTTCCCTTTCTCGTTCCACAGAAGCCTTATCTTAATTCTCGAGCCTAGAGTGTGCACATGTAAGTTGTACCTTTTCTTTTTTATAATCCTCCTCTTGTTGTTCCATAGTGCTTGTGGAAATGCCAAGTCTTCTCGTAAGGTCAAAGTGGTAGAACCATGTTTTCTAACTCTCATTTCAAATATCGCATCAAGTTTGGCTAAATCCTCTTTAGCATTCTTTAGGTCATTACTAAGGACATCCAGAGTATACCTCTAACTTCTTTAAACTTCGAGGCTAGTTTATTAATTCTTGCCTCAATTTTTGCTTCTCGGTCAATAGATTCTCGTGTTGATCCTTAAGGCATTACTTTGAGAGGGGCTTGATCAAAAGAACCAATGGAGGTATAAGGGGTCCACATCTCCTTGAACACGATCATCTACCATAGCTTTTGAGCTTAAAGTTCGACTACCACCCCAAATTGCTTCTCAAATTTAACCTTCAGAAGCTATCTCTCATACAAAACTTTGGGTATCCTCAGTCATAGGTATGATTTGTCTTTGTCCTAGTTGTCATAGCACTCGAAGGGGTATGTACAGTTGGAATCCTCGAAGGCCTGTCACAACAAAGAATGGAAGGTAGTAAGACATAAGAATCACCTAACTTGCAAAGAACCAATGATAGTTCCATGTAATATCAGATGAATTTAATTTAAGAAGATAATGTCTCCACATTTTGAAACCTTTTGGCAATTTGTCTACTAATTCCTTCATCCTGTCTGGGTGGCTCAAAATATAATTCGTTCAATAAGATTCGAATTCTATCGTAAAACAATGGCGATAAAAGTGCTCCGAAAATCACATTTGCAATAAAATGCTACAAACCTCAAAAAAATCTTCCCCTTCTCTACATTCATTCAAGGCACGATATATATAAGCCACCATCATTGGCAAGATAGTGGGTTTCTTTTTCTTCATCATAACACTGTATTCTCGACAAACGAATACTCATCTTTTTATATCTTCTTGGAATAACCATAGTTCCCAAAAGTGCCATCATGAAAGGTTCTTGTCTATGTTTTTCCCAGCTATGGAGGTCTTGCTCGTTTTAAGTTACTTTTCGTAGCTTAAAAACCTTATTTCTTTCCATATATGGAGTATAGAATTTCCACAGAAACCAATCCATTATCGAAACACTTTTTATGAGGGTGGATGATGTGCATTTGTTCGAGCTAACTCTTCTTGGGGCAATGAGTGTCTTATTTCGGATATCCTTGCCTAACCCTGTGAAATCACCCAATTCCTCCAACGTAGGTGTCAACTCAAAATTGCTAAAGAGGAACACATTGCTTGTAGAATCCCAAAACGAAATCAAAGCCTTGATCAAACCTCTATCAAGACTAAACCTCATGATGTCCGTGAGAAAACCAAGATGTTCGAATATCTCAATTCGCCTCAATTGATGCATATCATTCCACAAAGCCATGAACAGTGGTGGGGTTGTTTCTGTGATCACCAATTTTGGGGTATCATTGACCATTTCGACTGCTTCATCTCTGGGCCTTTTATCACATCTCATAGACCTCATGACTACTTGGTTGGGAAAAAACTCAAGACTTAAAACAAAATTTAACTTATAAAATTTTGATCATTCTGAATCATTTGTCCGAGTAGTTAAAAAAAAGAAAACAAGAAATAACTCAAAATGGCTATAGTGGTCACTGTTTCAAAAATGACATTTTTTTTACTTTATTTAGAGGAAGCTTCGTTGCTTTTGAGAGAATGAACAGATAAGGAGACAACCTCCTGAAGAAGAAAGGCACAAAAAACGGACATCAAACCAGCAAATACAATATCCAAAAATATGAATAAATAAACAGAAATTCATAAACAAGTCAATAATCATAAGCTCGAATTTTGGTTATCCCCAGCGGAGACACCATCTGTTGCACCTCTTTTTTCCTCAAAATTAAACTATGTTTTGAAAACAGAGTTTGTTCAATTAAAGTGACATTTCGAAAAGGGATTAATATTTTTATTCAGAGTCTTCACTTGGAATTGAGTTTTGGTGTTCCAAGTCACCTTATTTAAATCTCTAATCAAAAAGAAATTTGACTCGTTATTTATTTATTTGCGAAATCAAAGATCGGGTAAGAAATTTTGTTGACCGAGGGGAAGGTATTTGCATCCCTCGAGTCCCGTGATTCTAGCCATGTCGCTATATTGACTTTGTGTGACTTAACTTAATTTTTGAATATTATATTATTAAAAAAAATTATTTATCCTCATTCTTTTATTTTAAACCTATTTAAAAGTTATCTTATATTATAAGTATGTAGACTTTTCATACATTTTTTATTATTTATTTATTCATTTCACGCTCTCAAAATTTGTTTGTTTCTTACTTTCTCACTTTTATTTTAAATTGTTTTTATATTTTTTTTATAATGTTTCTCTTTTTCCCTTCTTTTACCTTTCAATTTTTAACAGTTATTTTTCTTTTCTTTTCCCTTCTGTTTTTTTAAATCACGTTTTCTCCTTCTTTAGTTTTTTTTTAAAACCTTTTAATTCAGTTTTTCACGTCACTAAACATGAAAAGAAGAATCTATTAACTAAAATTAACATATTTACATAATAGGTCTTTGTTATTAGTTATTCACATTATTTTTATTAAGTCATAACTACACATATCATCATCAAAAAAATATAAAAATAAGTATAGACTTGGACAGTAATTTTACTTAAACATGAAATAAACCATGGATTGTTAAGACATGAAATAAACTAAGTTTCATTATAACAATTTCACACTAAGTCTAATGACATAAAAGATCTAAACATAAATTTGAACATATTTCATATTATAATATCAATGAATATTAATGATTTAAGCACTACGAAACTTAACAGTTTCAGTATATTGCAACCAATGCTTGTATAATCATGACATTACACCATATAAAAAAGATTAAGTGTTACCTCTTGTGAAAATAGATTCACAAAAAAAAGATGACAATCGAAATCACGAAAATAAACCACAAACTCAACTTTTTTAGTGTTGTGTTTTTTTTGTTTGTATTGGCGTGTGTTTGCTTGGTAGTAGCGAAGAATGTATTTGGATATGGAGGTGATTTTTTTTGTTAGGAAAAAGAAATGTGTGTGTGTATGTTGGTTTTTTCGTGTCTCTTTCTGATTATTTTTTGTATTGAATGTATCTTTTTTTGTTTTTCTCTTCTTTTTTCCTCTCGTGTGAGTGTATTTTTGTGTATATTTATTTTCTCTTTTTTTAAAAAAAATAAAATAAATCCCAACTAATAAATTCATAAAAGGATCCTTTTAGATAAAAGTAAAAGTAAAAACAAAATAAAATATTATCTCCAAAATTTATACTAAATTTAAACTAGCATTACATTCATCTCATATAAAATAACATGAACCTTTTATTTTTAGATGACGAAAATAAATGTTATCAATAAATACATTTTTTGCTAAAGAAGGATGATGTACTTAGTCAATTTTAAGTTATGCTCATACAAATAATGCAAGTATATATTAATTAAGCAATTAAATTCATAAGAATTCATGAGTCATGTGTTGGCTTAAAAGGTAGAACGAACAAAGAAAAATATTGGGTCCTACCCAAGCAAAAGCAACTTATGTTATACTACGTTTTATTCTATCTAGATTTAACAATACAAGTACTCACATATATTTCAATATCATAGTATTAATGATATTAACAGGTTAAACACATGAAATTTTAACAACTTTCATATATGGGATTCAATTCTTGCTCAATATTAATATAACATTATACAAACGATAGAGTGTAAATAAATGTTACCTCTGGCGAAAACTACTTCACTAGAAGAAAAGACCAATAATTAGGAGCTATGAACTTGAAACCGCGAAAATAGACGTCAAGATTTCAATCACAATATGTAAAAGTATGATGTATATATTGTTTGTCAATATTCATACGTTTATCTGTGTGTTCTTTAATTTTGGCGTATGTGTGTTCTATATATAGGAGATGGATTTTCTCAGGTGGATTGTATAGTGTGGAGTAGGAATTGTTGATGAAGTGGGAGAGAGGGGTGTTTTGCGATAAAGTGGAAGTGTTGGGGGTATAATTGGATGATTGTTTCTTCTTTTTGTTTCTTTTTTTAAAAAAAAAAATCCAACAGTTTTATTTTGTTCCTCTTTTTCCTCGGTTTTTTGTTTTCCTACGTATGATATGTTTTTGTGTAGGTATAGGAGTGGAGTAGGTTTGGTAGATTATTTAGGCTAATCTTTAATATTATCTTACTTTTAGAAGAATGATAATAATTTCCTATGCATATAATAAATTAATATAACATATCAACTAACTATTTCCAATTAACAAAAATATAAGAAAAATTCAAATGCTATTAAAAAGCAATTAAACAATACTAGCTCATTTATAAAAAAAACTTAATTTTAAAATAAATGGATTTTTTGTACTCTTTCATTTCTTTTTTAAAACAATTGAAAATTAAACTTAACTTAAAAAGTGATTTTATTTTTGTTGTTTTCAAATCATTAAAAATAAACTTAATAAAATAAGAGGAAAGTCAAAATATTTATTTTATATTTATAAAAATATTTAGCTCGAGATATGGTGTAACATTTTATGTTCGATAAAAAATTACTTGTTTGCAACATCCCAAGAATGAGATTTTGTAGCCACACATCAAGCAATAATCAAATACACCTAAAATTATATAAAAACCCGCACCGGGTGTTTACACGAAGTCAGTACATGTATGTCATGTGTTTAAATTTATTGTTCATTTTACTTCATTAAATCACATTATAGTGAAAATTGCGTATGCTTGGTATAAACACTCGGTGCGGGTAAGTTTTTTCCAAAATTAATCCTTAATATGAGCAAAGGAAGAAGAATGGAGAAGACCCACTTCTGATTTGAGGAAGAAGAATTTCTTTCTTCAAGTCCCCCACAAAACCCTCTCAGAACTTGAGAGAAAATACAAAAACTCGAGTTCTAAAAGTGAAAATTGATAATAATCTTCGGACCCTTCACAAATAATAACTAAGGCTAGTATTTCCAGTTTTCAGATTTAGTGCTAGTGAATCCGTTCTGCATCTTTAGTCGTGAATCGCCGAGTAATTCGGCAATTCGCCCTTCTACAAATTCATCGCTGCTTGTGGTTTGCCTTCATCGTCTATGTGTACTGTGACTTTGGGCGGAATACTTATGCTTCGCGGAGCTATTCGGCGAAGCATCGATTGCTCCCTCTCATTGCCTTTTGAATCCACTTCCTTCTGGGCTTCACTTGGTGGAACAAAGGGCGAAGTTTCTCTATTCGGCAAATCGCCAAGCGTGCTTGGCAATGCTCAAGCTTTAACTTTAGATCTTTTTCATCCTTTTTCTTTTCGTTTTATGCGTAAGTGTCCATGCTTACACTAAAACTCCAGATACCTAAAAGTTAAACGTTTTGATAAGATATTGAGATAAAATGAGCAATTGAGGAAACTATTTACGTTAAAATAAAGCCCTAAATGAGTACAATTTGAGGACTCATCAACACCCCCAACTTAAACTTTTGCTTGTCCTCAAGTAAAACTCAAGTTTAGCAGTTCAAATATGATGTCTCAAATAGTGCTCCACAAGACTCAATCATGAAGTGTCACGATCGGGGAGCACCCCTAGACGTAATCGGTGTCTTCGTCCTCGAAGAGGCCTTAGACTAGCCCTTAGCATACATCATGGCATATCATAAGTAGATAAATTGCGGAAAATTTAAGGTTTTTACATATGAAGTATACTTAGACTACTCATTTATCTTATATGAAGTTTACATAGACTTCTCGTTTAACAACATAGTTTAATATTGTCTAACACATAACCATCTATTGGAGAATTACAAAGTTTGGGACATAGCCCTTACACTAGTACAATATGCCTTATATAGGGTTACAACAAAGTCTCAGATATAAGGAAAGAACAATTGTCTTAGACGTAGTCATTATTAATAAAGCTAGAAAAATAGCATCATCCTCACACTTGAGAACTCACCAACAACTTGACAAAAGATCCAAGTCTTCCTTGGAAATGACCTTGAATCCCTTCAATGATCCGAACCTACATTGTTTGGAAAAGGGAAGAAAATATGGGTTAATACATCACACGTACTAAGTATGACTTCTATGCATAAAAATCATCAATGCATGAGAAAAGACACATTTTACTCAAAATTATGCTTTCTACCAATTTAGCCCAACATGCACATATAGTAAGCATTATAAGTCAATTCAAGATAATATCAACCCAATATGTGGACAAACCAAGCAATACAATGTGCAATGAAAAGGATAGAATCCCATAACCCTATCCAAAGCTAAGTATCACATTAAGTCACCTACTTCATATATACAACATAACCTCATATTTCATCATGACATGATTTATTCATAAAAATCACTCATACTTTATCAACATAATACCTAATCAACTTAATCATACAAAAACACTACTAGTATGACCTTAGGATCCCACAAGTGCAATGTGTAACAGAAGTCCCATACCCTCCCTCACACTACGTAGAAACCTTTAAGAAAGCTCTAGTAAGGGTAATCATATTTCCTTTATTCATTTGTTTTTACATTAGGGAAAGAAGTTGGAATAACCGACCTTAGACCATGTGAGCTACATGTAGGGCTGGCCGTTCGGTCGGTTAGTTCGGTTCGTAAATATCGGTTTGGTTTTTCAGTTTTGGGTTTGGGCAAATGTGAAATCAAACCAAATCGAAATAAATTCGGTTTGGTTCGGTTATTATAATTTCAGTTCGGGTTATTTGATTTGGTTTCGATTTAACCAAATTTAATACAAACAATGGTAAAGCGGTCATTCTGATAACTAGATATCGACTCAATCAGTAAAACATGAAAAATCCACTAGGGATCAGCAAGATTATCCTTTTTTCCCATTTCTTTGAATTTCTCAGCTACTAGCCAGATAAAAAAAATGGCAAAGCAGCCATCATGACAACTAAAAATTGAGTATTTAAGCAATAAAAGCACTTAAATATGTAAAAATCCAAAAGGGGTCAACAAGTTTTATTCCTCTGTATGCTTATTTGGAGCATAAACGTATTGAGCATAACCCAGGTCTAGCCAACAGGCAATAACATTAACAATTGGTGAAGAATAAATAATTAAAAAAACTATCAAAAGTCAAGACAACAACACTAGAAAGTTCAGCAAACATGTGTCCATCATTAAAATAGAGTTAGTTACAAACTAAAGTCGTCATTATCTGGCTCATTGCAACTTGCAGCAACAAAGAGATTTAGAAAACCAACAAAACATTGTTGCAACCTCCATTGTAATAGCTCCCAAGTTCTAGCAGATAGCAACCAAGAAAATAACAAAACATTGATGGACCTACGAGAAAATAGAACTTTTAAGACAAATGATCTACATTTCATAATAGAATATATAAAACTATCAAGCAAGTTATGTAAATAAGTTCTTTACTTACTCGTTACCACACATCACTAGTTGATAGTTGAACTTACAAGCTGCAACTATATATCAATTATACTAGATTCAGTCCCACTACAAGCAAAATATAAAAAAATATGAAAGAATTTGTTAGTTGTTAAGAAACACAAGTAACAAAATTATTTTCAATATAGTTCATACAAATATCAAATTCTTACCAAGTTCAAGTTGTTCAAGATACTCTAAATCTTCCTCAATATTGGTTGGAAAAGACTCACTTCTAAGCATATCTTAAACACAAGTAAGAGATTGCACAATTTTAGGAGTTAATGAACTCCTAAAGGGATCAAGAACACGACCTCGTATGCTGAATGCACATTCTGATGCGACACTTGAAATGAGAATGGCTAACACATCACGAACCATCTCCGCGAGAATAGGAAATCTCGGCTCATTAACTTTCCACCACATTAATATATCAAAGTCATCACTATCTGGCTCAATATCTTCAGCTAGATATCTTTCCAATTCTAATTATTACCTGAACTTCCACTAACTTCTTTATGCTTCTCAAATTGTCGTTTCGTTCTCATTCTTCCTCTATTTACAAAGTTGCCACAACCACTGACACTAGATATACTTGATGAATTGTCAGGTGAAGTGGGTGAAGATAGTACATGTAAAGAGCTTTTTGGGGATTTCTTGACATAATATTCAAACAGTTTGTTCATGTATTTTTCACTTCTGAACATAGATTTTCCCCAACTTCTTTTCCAAACGTATCCACAATTGCAAATGGAACATAATCAAGCTTGTTACGGGGATCCAATACAGATGAAATAAAGATCAACTTGTTAATTTTTTGTGTTTCACCCCAATACTTTTTGAACTTCTCATTCATACTTTCCGCAATTTCTTTCAAATTACGATCTTCATTTGTCATCATCTCTTTCAAAATAAGATTAAGTTCAGCAATTTTAACAAAGTGTGTATTGATTGTGACATAATTAGAACCAGAGACCTTCAAAGTAAGTGCATAAAAAGTTTCAAGAAATTTCACCATTGACCTCACATTTTTCCAGTCAACACTTGAAAGAATATTTGCAGTAGTTCCATCTTCAACACTAGTTCCATGTTTGTTTTTAGAAGAATCAGAACCAAAGAAGATCCAATATCATAAAAACTATATCTTTCAAATGCAAGCTCAAAATGTTGTGCTATATCAAGAATTGAAAATGTAGAGTTCCACCTAGTAGGAACATCTAAACATATTGATTTTTTACAAGTTATCAATTCAGATTCACAACATTCTTTAAACTTTCTAAGTCTTAAGGGAGATTGTTTAATGTTTTCACGGCTTGTCTCACTAGATTGACAGACTTACCAATTTCCTTCAACCCATCTTGCACAAAAAGATTCAGGATATGTACGATACACCTCACATGAAGATGGTCACCATCCATAATGTTAGTTCCCCAATTGCTCAATTTTTTAGACATTTCTTTCACAGTAACATCATTTGAACTAGCATTATCAACTGTAATAGTAAACATATTATCCAAACCACATTCAAGCAAACAATTAGTAGTGCAAGCCACCATATCCACACCCTTATGACTAGAATTAGGACAAAAATTTATTATTCTTTTATGCAAAATCCAATTTCTATCTATAAAGTGGGCTATCAAACACATGTACTTTATTTTTTTGTGTAGAGACCCAAGAATATGTTGTAAGACAAACTCTTGGACGTGCTTCTTTGAAAACCTTCTTCAAAAGTTTTTTTTCTTCGAGGTATAGTTCATAACAATCTCTCGTCACAGTTTTACGAGAAGGAATATGAAATTGCGGCGTTGTAACTCTCATTAAGTTTTTAAAACCCTCTTTCTTAACAAAAATAAACGGTAGCTCGTCAACAATTATCATTTTGGCTAAAGCTTTCCTACTTTGTGCTTGGTCAAATTTCCATGTGTTAATGACCCCTTCCTTTGCTCCCGTTAAAGATGGTAGAAAATAAATTAGATTTTGCCTTTATCTACGGTGTCACGAGGAAATCTAGGACATGTTCTCATATGAGTATTCATTGATGACGTACCATTAGATGATGTAGAAGCTGCATAAGGTTTTTCACAATACCTGCATTTGGATTTACTAGCTCCATTTTCATCGGTGAACTTTTCAAAATGCTTCAAACAATTAGCTCTAGGTTCCATGGTTTTTCTTTTGTTTGAAGTATCAACATCAACTTCAACCTCACTGGGAGATGAGTTGTAAGGTATGATCTCATTTGAATCTCCACTTTCACTTCCCTTACTTCCAGTTTGTGTCATCTATAAAAAAGTGAAACAAACAACAAGAACAACAATTAACAAATACACATTTATTTAAAAAGCAACAGTTGCCATATTTTTTATACTGTATATTTACTGCTGACTTTCCTTTAGAAAAAATGTACAGGTTTGTTATTTAATACTGAAAATGGTTATGGTTCAGGACTCACAATAGACCTCGGCTTTGTTACAAGGAAACAAGCAATTTTCAGAGAAGCAAACGCAAGAGCACAAGGAACAACTATAGGATCAGTATATGAGAGTTGAGAGATGACTGATGAGAGCTTAGAGACGATTTGACTAACTTATAGTTACGAGTGATGACAAACGAGAGTTGAGAGTTGAGAGATGAGTGAGAGTGACGAACTGACGATAAGACGGAAGTAGCGAGCTGCGGCGACCGGCGTATGTTATGAGTCGGCGTCTCGGGATCTTGGCGACCAGCCGCGGCATTAGCGTATCTATGTGACTGACTGACTTACTGAGAATTGAGAGGTGACCGGCGTTACGGCATATTAGTTATTACGATTCACGTATGTAATGTTACTTATCAATTTAGGGATTTATCAATTGATAGGACATTGGCTTCGGTAATTGGATTAGGAATTTGGGTAGTTGGGCTGACTGCTGAGATAATATGAATTTGGGTAGTTGGGCTGACTGCTGAAAATAATAGGATGGGCCGACTAGGAGACAATGGGTTATGGACTTATAAGGTAACAATTTTATATATATATATA
>NC_028639.1:12004228-12026101 GCF_001406875.1 Solanum pennellii
TATATATATATATATATATATAAATTTGGTTTTATTGGTTAACCAAATTTTCAAATCTAAAAACCGAAAACCAAACCGGAAAACTGAAATGTAAGAATTCAAAACTGAAACCGACCGAAATAACCAAAAAATTGAAACCGAAATTAAAAATAAATCGGTTCGGTCGGTTTTTCGGTTTGAACCATATTATGACCAGCCCTAGCTACATGGAATCAGGTGTTCTACTCCCATACCGAAAAGAGAGGCTTAACCTTTAGTACATAGCTATATAGGTGGATCTACTAAGCTAGAGTCGTATGCGGGCACATAGTTAAGGATCAAGGAGATTGTTACTAGAAATCCTAACTTACTAAACGTGGGGGTTTTCATCTCATGAGACAACACATAAATTGGGAATCCGGACTTGCTAAACGTGAGAAAACACATGTGGGAAGCCGGACTTACTACGCGTGAGACCCCCATCTCATTAACAGGTCCTTTTGGTGCTAAGAATTTATTCCTTTTAGTAATCATCTTTATTCATCATACAAGTTTGCATTAGTCTGTACTAGACTCGTATGTAAACATGTTATCATAATACCTCATAGGTAATCATAAGGGAGAATGATCCTCACTTTATAAACCACTAACAAGGAAGTAAACCTTTCACTTAGCACTTTATTATAATCATCTGAACTACGTTCAATCATATAATAATCATATCATAACATGCATACATACTTCATAGCTAATTCAAGTGTCCAGGTTTAAGGATGAGAAATACTTCTTATCAACACCACAAACACACATTATATATAGGAACATTACTATCTAAGTAACTCATCTTTCATAATTGAATTCAAGAAGAACCAACATTCATATCTTCTTGCCCTTTTATGGGCCTTCATAATTCCATTACCAAGAATACATAACCAATACATAAACAAGGTAAATTCAAGAGTAATACATAGCAATTATCATTGTACCTAATCCATATACTCATCATCTTCCACAATTACCATAGAAATTTCAAGGTTTAATGACTTTAGGGAAGAACAAGGGTCCAAGGGGAAATCTCAAGTGATTACCAATAATTAGCCATAATTACAGAATTAACAACAATAAAAGATCATAATTCATCACCTTTGAATCACAATTTCTTTTTGAAAAGAGGACTTATGTATAGATAGAAACCCTAGTCTTGGGGGATTTCGAAATAATCTTTTGGAGGGGCCTCTTGGGGAAATTAGTCCCAAGATTGATAAAACCCATACCTTAAGGATGATTTTCCACGGATTTGAGTTGGATTCCTTGGTGAATTTGTCCTCTTCTTGAACCTCTAATGTTCCTTCAATGGATGTTTGAGTTGGGGAGACAAAAACTAGAGAAAAGTTGGAGCTAAGTGGATTTTGGGATTTTTTGAGGAGTTAGGTTAGTTTAATGTGTTATAACACTTTTTTTAGTCCTGAAATAATTAATTAAACCACCCCTTAACCATTAGTTAATTAATTAACTAATTTCCCTAACATTAACCAAAACTTGGCAGTGAGCAGTGGTCCAATCGACAGAACCCCGTCCGCGGAGAGTCAACCAGACCACAGACCGTACTGGTAATTGTGGTTTTGGTTAGAGATTGTTTTCTTGGAGAATCAGGTGATATTTATAAGTGTCAACCAATGATCACCATCAACGGTCTGTTGTCCCATCGATGACTCATTGTTTACTTCGTCAATGGCACACTGCCATTTGATTATTTTGAGGTCAAAATGTAGGGTCCTCCTCAAGGACCCTTAGGATGGTCCTTGGGGAGTCGTACCCAGACGTTTCAACCCTAAACACATTCCTTTTAAACAAATTTGACCTTTCTCTGACTCTTCAAACCCCTTGAAACACACCAAGGTACACTAATTCATTTTCACGAATCTCCGGACGTCGTGGTCGTTTCTTTATGTTTGATGCTAACACTTCCTAATTAGGTTGAGTACATTAATTTCAGCTTAGAAACAGTTTTTTAAGGCTTAGTTCATTAAGTGAGGCTCTAGACTAAGTCATGAAACTTTTGGAGTGTTACATTATCCCTCTTTAAGAACATTCGACCCTGAATTACATCTGAAACTTTTTATAGGGAGAGGAAAGACTCAATACTAGCAGCCCAACCAACAACAACATAGAATCATAATGATTCACAGCTCATAGGAGTACTTCTCAACTCCATATAATACATAACCATAGCATTACACATAGCAACTTAATTCACAATTCACCACATATAAGAACTCAAGATTTCATATCACATAATGAGGAACTAACTTCTCAATTTCAACATGAGCTCAACATGAACATCAAGAGTTACCATGAAATTTTTCTTTCAAGCAACATTAAACATGCTCACTGCAGTTATCATGAAGAAAAATATACACATAACATATGATTGCAAGTTAAATATGAGAGCATTTTTCATGAAAACTCACTTTAGCATGAACCTTTACAAACATATGCACATACTGAAAAACCAGCCAAGTTCACACAATTTATAATTTTATTTTAAGAGGAACTAACCTCAACTTTGACTAGAAGTAAGCGGAAAGAGATGAGGGTAGCAGGTCTTCATGTCGGCCTCGGCCTCCCATGTTGCACCCTCAAGTAGATGGTTTCTCCATATAACTTTTACGGAGGCCACCTCTTTGTTCCTTAACCTTTTGAATTGACGGTCTAGGATGTAAACCAGAATCTCTTCATAAGATAGGTTCTCATTCATCCGTAACCCTTCAATAGGAAAATAGACACCGTGTTGCCTATTCTTAAGCATAGAGATTTGAAATATCGGGTGTACCAGGATAATTCACTTGGTAATTTCAACTCACAAGCAAATTTTCCCACCCCTTTCAATATCTCACAAGGACCCACATACCGAGGACTAAGTTTCCCCCTTTACCAAATTTCATCACCCCTTTCATGGGTGAAATCTTCAAATAGATCCAATCACCTATTTCTAACTCAATGTCTCTTCTTATATTGTCGGGATAAGATTTTTGCCAACTATAGGTTGTTTTCGACCTATCTCTTATCATTTGAACTTTTTCCATAGCCTCATAGGCAATCTCAGGACCAATAAGTGAAAACTCTCAAACCTCGAACCATCCAGCCGGAGACCTGGATCTCCTACCATAGAGTGCTTCAAAAGGTGCCATAGAAATACTTGAACGGTAGCTATTATTGTAGAAGAACTCTATCAATGGTAGGTGATCGTCCGAATTATCATGAAGTCGATACCACAAGATCTTAACATATCTTCTACGGTTAGGATGGTGCATTCTGCTTGGCCATCCGTTTGAGGATGAAAAGCAGTACTAAGCTTAACTTGAGTACCTAGCCCCTTTTAAATATACCTCTAAAATTGAGAGGTGAATTGGGCACCTCTATCCGAGATGATGGACAAAGGGATTCCATGCAAAATCACAATCTCATTAAGGTACAATCTAGCATATTCCTCCGTCAAATAAGTAGATTTAACGGGGATAAAATTGGAAGATTTCATCAATCTATCAACAACAACCCATATGGAATCATTTTGCCTCCGTGTACAAGGCAAACCCACTACGAAATCCATATTGATATCTTCCTATTTCCAAGTAGGAACATCCATTACTTAATTTAACCCTCCCGGTATTTGATGCTCGGCCTTAACTTGTTGACAGTTAGGACATTTAGCTACAAAATCCGCTATATCCCTCTTCAAGTTATACCACCAATAGACCTATTGAAGATCACGATACATTTTGGTGGCACCCTGATGAATAGAATATCGCGAACCATGAGCTTCTTCCATATTTTTCTTCTCAAGTCATCAACATCCGGCACAGATAATCTACCTTGGTACCTAAGTACCTCATCCCCCCTTGGGAGAATGACTCATTAAGCTTACTACGAATCGATTCCTTCAACTCTATCAATGGAGGATCAAGATGTTTCTTAGAATTCACCTCAACCACTAAAGACGACTCGGAGTTATGATGAACCATGAAACCCCCTTTTGGAGAATAATCTAACCGAACACCCAATCGGGCCAATCTATGGACATATTTCACTAGCTCTTTCTTACCCTCTTCAACATGAGCCACACTACTCATGGTCATATTACTTAAAGCATCCGCTACCACATTTGACTTGCCGGGGAAGTAAAGGACACTCATGTCGTAATCCTTCAAGAGTTCGAACAACCTTCTTTGTCGGAGATTCAACGTATTTTGAATGAACACATTTGGAGACTCTTATGGTCGGTAAAAATACATCCACATGAACACCATATAGATAATGTCTCCATTATTTTCAAGGCAAACACTACGACCGCTAATTCAAGATCATGAGTTGGATAGTTCTTCTCATGCACCTTAATTTATCTAGAGGCATAAGCTATCACCTCACCATTTTGCACGAGGACACAACCCAAACCTACTCGAGAAGCATAATACACTACAAACCCTTTGGTACCCTCCCGTAAGGTCAACACTGAAGTAGAGGTTAGCTTATCTTTCAACTCTTGGAAGCTTCTTTCACAGGCCTCCGACGACTCAAACTTGACCTTATTTTGGGTTAGTGTTGTCAAAAGATATGCAATAGATGCAAACCCTTCAACAAACCTTCTATAGTATCCGTCTAGGCTCAAGAAAATTCTTATGTCAGTTGGAGTCAAAGGACTAGGCCAATTATTAACCACTTCGATTTTCCTTTGATCGACCTCTATACCCTCACTTGAAACAATGTGACCAAGAAAAGAACCCGATATTAACAAAAATTCACACTTACTATATTTAGAAAAGAGTTAGCTTTCCTTGAGGACTTGTAACACTATCCTCAAATGGCACATATTCTGATCCTCACTCTTAGAATATACCAAGATATCATCAATGAAGACAATTACAAAGGAGTCAAGGTAATTTTGGAACACTCTATTCATAAGGTGCATAAAATTCGCCAGGCTATTTGATATACTATAAGACATAAATATAAATTCAAAGTGATCATATCTTGTTCAGTAAGCCATTTTCGAAATATCAACACCCCTCACCCTAAGTTAGTGATAACCCAACCTTAAGTCAATTTTTAAAAAGTAACTCGCTCCTTGGAGTTGATCAAACAAATTATCAATCCTAGGGAGTGGGTACTTATTCTTTATAGTGACCTTGTTCAATTGACGGTAGTCAATACACATTCTAAGAGACCCTTCTTCCCTTTTTCACAAATAATATCAGAGCGCCCCATAAAGATTTGCTTGGTTGAATAAAACCCTTGTCAAGAAAATCCTTGAGTTGAGCCTGCAACTCTTTCATCTCGATCGGAGCCATCCGATAAGGAGAAATTGAAATCGGTTTCGTATCCAGAAACAAATCTATGCCAAAGTCTATTTTCCATTTGGGAGGAATTCCGGGTAAATCATCGGGAAAGACTTCCGAGAAAACCTTCACCACGGGGACTGACTCTAAAGGAGGGGCATCAAATTCAAGGTCCTTGACCTCACAACATGATAGAGACATGGCTTGGAAATCAACTTACAAGCTTTTAGACACGAAATGATTCGACCTCTAGGGATTGAGTTTTCCCCCATTCCATTTTAAGAAGGGTTCATTTCGAAATTGGAACTTAACTACCCTTGTTTTATAATCAATCAAAGAAAAACAAGCATGTAACCAATCCATCCCCAATATGACATCACAGTCCAACATATCAAGTTTTATCAAATCAACAAATGTAACTCTATTATGAAATAATATGGGACAACTCTTATAGACTCTTTTAGCAACAACGAAGTCACCCACCGGGGTAATAACAGCAAAAAGTTCAATTAAGACATCGGGCAATACATCAAACTTCATAGCCACTAAATCAGTTATAAACGATAAAGTGGCATCGAGATCTAGTAAAGCAGAGACATTAATGGAAAATGCTTGTAACATACCGGTGAAAACATCGTGAGAATCCTCCCGATATCCCTAGAGCGGAGAGCATAAAAGTGATTCTTATTAGGAGCATCGGGATTGGGAGCATTTGCTTTTGCTTGAGCATTTTCCCTCCCTTGAGCCTTCATCAAAGGGAAATCCCTCTTCACGTGGCCATTCTTACCACAACCATAGAAATTACCCGTGCCAACTAGACACTTGCCTTCATTTTTTCAACCACATTTAGCACAAATAGGCCTCTCAACATAGGGACCACTACCTTTCCCCTCTTGAGGCTTGGGTGTAGACCCTTTGCCTTTGTTGATCCTTGGAGCTTTAGATGGGTCTTGGTTGGAAAATCTCTTTTTGAACCTTGGCTTATCTTGAACCTCAAATCTAGTCTTGGAAGAATTTCCATCTTCAGCCCTTATCTTCTTCAACTCCCTACCAACTTGCTTAAGCTTTTGCTCCTCAATTTGTTTGGCATGAAACATGAGATGAAATATGTCCATGCTAGGAATAAACAAAGACGACCGACATTCATTAACCACAAAATTGGATATCCCCATAAAAAAATTGTTCATCTTAGCTCTAGAATCCTCCACCATAGTAGGAGCATATTTTGATGGTTGAGTGAGCTTGAGGCTATACTCCTTCACACTCATACTCCCTTGGGAAAGGTTGTTGAATTATTGCATTTTCCTCTCCCTTAGTTCCAAAGGAAATAACCTATCAAGGAAGGTCGTATTAAAAGCCCCCCAAGTAATCCGTCCTTCTCTAACCGGCCTCTCATCTTTCCATTATTCATACAAAAGTTGAGCCACATTTTTGAGTTGATAGTTGGCTAGTTACGCCTTTTCTTGAGAAGTCACACCCATGGAATCTTGCACCTTCAATATTTCATCTATAAAGCATTGTAGATCTTCTTCAACCTTGCATGCAAATAATGTAGGGGGATTTATCCTTGTGAAATCCCTTATCCTTGATACGGTGGTGCTAGCATTGGGGTTCACTTGTAGCCTAGAATCCTTAGTAACTTGATTATCCAACACTTGAGTTAAGATGTTAATTGCTGCCCTTATCTCAACGTTAGACATAGCCCCTTCTCCAATAGGAACTTTAGGGTTTTGAGGAGCTTGACGGGGAACCGCCTCATTCACATTCTCCTCTTCGGCCCTTTGAGTGTTGTACCTTCTTGTATTCATTTCCTATAAACAAAAGAAAGATATTAGAAGAAAGGACACATAGAGTTAAGACTCTTGAGGTACGACATAGGAATGCCAAGAAGATGAGAATTTCCTAAGCATAACATGGTCTCTCATTCACAAGTGTGGTGTGCTTCATAATTGTGAATAAGACTCTACTTGACGTGGTTTAGTGAGGCATCAATGCAAATATTACTCAACCTCATGCTTTGATACCAAGTTTGTCACGACCGGCGAGAACCCCCTAGACGTAACTGGCATCTTCGTCCTCGTAGAGACTTAGACTAGACCTTAGCATACATCATGGCATATCATTGGTAGAGAAAATGCGAAAAATCTAAGTCTTTTACAAATGAAGTACACATAGACTTCTCATTTATATCATATGAAGTTTACATAGACTTCTCATTTAACAACATTGTCAAATTCATCAACATAGTATAATATTGTTTCACACATAACCATCTATTAGAGAATTAAAAAGAATGGGACATAGCCCTTACACTAGTACAATATTCCTCATATAGGCTTACAATAAAGACTCAAATATAAGGAAAGAAAAATTCTCTTAGACATAGTCAATACTAATAAATCTAAAAAACAGGCATCATCCTCTGACTTGAGGACTCACCAACAACTTAAGAAAAGATCCAAGTCTTCCTTGCAAATGGCCTTGAATCTCTTCAATGGACCAAACCTAAATTGTTGGGATAAAGAAAAGAAAATATGGGTTAGTACATCACACGTACTAAGTATGGCTTCTATGCACAAAAATCATCAATGCATGAGAAAAGGGACATCTTAGAAAATTTCATGTTTTCTATCAATTTAACCCAACATGTGCATATAGTAAGCATTATATGTCAACTCAAAATAATATTAATCTATTATGTGGACAACCCAAGCAATACAATGTGCAATGCAAAGAATAGAATCCCATAACCCTATCAAAGCTAAGTATCATATTAAGTCACCTACTTCTTACATACAACATAACCTCAGATTTCATCATGACATGCTTTACTCCTCAATATCACTCATAGTTATCAACATAACACATAATCAATTTAATCATACAAGAACATTATTTGGACCATCCCTTAGGATCCCACAAGTGTAATGTGTAAGAGAAGTCTCATACCCTCCCTCACAATGTGTAGAAACCTTTAAGAATGATCTAGTAAGAGTTCACACATTTGTTTTATTCATTTTCTTTTAAATTAGGGAAAGAAGTTGCAATAACCGACATTAGACCATGTGAGCTACATGGAATCCGGTGATCTACTCCCACGCCGAAAAGGGAGGGTTAACACTTGCCTAAGGTTTAACCTTTCGTACATAGCTATCTAGGTGGATTCACTAAGCTAGAGTCTTATATGGGCACATAATTAAAGGTCAAGGAGATTGTAACTAGAAACCCTAATTTTCTAAACATGGGGATTTCCATCTCATGAGACAACACATAACTTGGGAATCCGAACTTGCTAAATGTGAGGAAACCCATGCGGGGAGCCGGATTACTAAGATTGAGACCACATCTCATTTACATGCCCTTTCGGTGCTTCAAATTCATTCCCTTAGTAATCAACTTCTCTTCATCATACAAGTTCACATTATTCTGTACTAGACCCCTATATAAACATCTTATCATAATATCTCATAGTTAATCATAAGTGAGAACAATCCTTTCACTTTAGAAACCACTAACAAGTGAGTAAACTTTCACTTAACACTTTATTATTATCATGAGAACTACGTTCAATCATATAATAATCATATCTTAACAGGCACACATACTTCATAGCTAATTCAAGTGTATAGGGTTAAGGATGAGGAATACTTGTTATCAACACCACAACCACACATTAGACATAGGAGAATTACTATCTATGTAAATCATCTTTCATAATTGAACTCAAGAAGAACCAACCTTCATACCTTCTTGCCCTTTTAAGGGCTTTCATACTTCCATTACCCAAGAATACATAACCAATCCATACACAAGGTAGATTAAATAGTTAAACATATCAATTATCATTCTACCTAATCAATATACTCATTATCTTCCACAATTACCATAGAAATTTCAAGGTTTAATGAGTTTAGAGAAGAACAAGGGTCCAAGGGGAAATCTCAAGTGATTACCAATAATTATACATAATTGCATAATGAATTACAATAAAATATAATAATTCATCACCTTTGAATCACAATTTAATTTTGAAAAGTGGACCCATGTATAGATAGAAACCCTAGTCTTGGGGGAGTTTTGAAATGATCTTTTGGAGGGGCCTCTTGAGGAAAGAAGTACCAAGAGTGAGAGAAACCATACCTTACTTATTATTTGCCGTGGATTTGAGTTGTATTCCTTGGTGAATTAGTCCTCTTCTGGAAGCTCTAGTGTTCCTTCAATGGAGGTTTGAGTTGGGGAGACAAAAACTAGAGAAAAGTTAGAGCTAAGTAGGTTAAGGGATATTTGAGGAGTTAGGTTAGTTTAATGTGTTATAACCCTTTTTATAGTCCTCAACTAATTAATTAATCCATCCATTAACCACTAATTAGTTAATTAAATAATTGGCTAATTTCCATTACTTTAACCTAAACTTGGCAGTGAGCAGGGGTTCAATCGACGGAACCCTGACCACGGAGCTTCGACCATACCACAGACCATATTGGTCATCTTGGTTTTGGTCAAAGACTATTTTCTTGGAGAATTTTGTGAGATTTCTAAGTGTAAACCAACAAGCACTATCGACGTGTCGTTGTCCCATCTACGGCTCATCGTTTGCCTCATTAATGGCACACTGCCATTTGACATTTTTGAGGTCAAAATGTAGGGTCCTCCTCAAGGACCCTTAGGGTGGTACTTGGGGAGTCGTACCCGAACATTTCGACCCTAACCACGTTCTAATATGTACTCTAAACCTTTTCACAAATTTTTACCTTTTTCCAACTCTTTAAACCCCTTGAAACACACCACGGCACACTAGTTCATTTTCACAAATCTTCGGACGTCGTGGTTGTTTCTTGATGTTTTTTATGCTAACACTTCATAATAAGGTTGAATACATTAATTTCGACTTAGAAACACTTTTTAAAGGCTTAGTTCATCAAGTGAGGCTCTAAATTAAGTGTTGGAAATTTCGGATGGTTACATGAACATACACAACAAGACTCAAACTACTCATGCAAAGATCAGTTGTGTACTAAATGATTCAAGTTGTAACACATCAGCACCAAACATTCTCATGTTCACTATACTAGATACTAATGAAAGTTAAAGCTCAAAAAAAGTATCTAAATGCCCTCACACAAAGAATGATTCCATATTTACACACAAAAATAAATCACTTTAAGATCTGGAATCATATTCAACACTCACACTCACAAATAGGAACACAGTGCATATTTTCACCCATAGGTTTGCCCTTATTTTCCAATCAATCTTTGGTGCGGCTCAGTTAAGATCACAATAAGTCTTTATAAGGCTTGTAGTGGGATGAGAGTAAAGGTATTTTCATTTAGGCTCAGAGATTTTTCCTCATGAGATTTGGTATTCTCAAGATATCCCCTTCTTGAACTCTACCGATTCTTTTTCAAGTGCTTCCAAGTCATCTCTTTATTCGCCTCCATGGATTGTGTGGAAACCCAATTTCTTTCGTGCTTTAATTCCAAACTTTTTATTTTTCATTATTTTATTTTCTTTTTCTTTCCTTTCTTCTTTTTTTTATATAGAGGGTTTCCATTTTTTCGCACCACCCCGGGTTAAGGAAGACTTTTGTTGAACTTCTGGACTTCTTCTTCTCCGTTTCACCCTACCCCTAGCCTAAGTTGGCTATTCACTTTAAACATGTTATTAGGAGGATTATAGGTGGTGGATCACGTAAGGTTTTGGGTTTATCAAGGTTCTTTCAAAGATAGGTAAGGCTTAAAGGATGTTCAAAAGAGTTTCATACACTCACGGGTAGGCCACAAAAGAGGTATATTTCAAAGTTAGCTCAAACTCTTTGAAATTGCTTAAGATTATCTCAAGAGGACACTTTTCAAAATCGATCAGACTAACCAGGAAAATTCTAGGTTTATTCATGCAAGGTTCAGGGTAACCTCATCACACAAGGAATTGACTCTTAAGTCAAACAAGACTACACATTTTCTCTAGTGTGAAATGGTCATTACAAAAGAATCAATTCGATAAATGGCTAATCACAATGAGATGCAAAGAGTTCATATATTGTCTATGCAACTTCATATGTTCTCATCGCAGCCGCACATTCATATTTGTTGAATTGGGAGCACTATTAAATTCATCGGTATTGATTGAAATCGAGACTCAAATTTTGTACAAGAACAACCACTTTCAACACAAGAGGTGGAAAAATTTTCAAAAAAAAAATATTTCAGAAGGGTCAAAATTATATCGGAATTAGAACCCAAAAGAGTTCCATAAGATCAAACAATCACGAAAGCAGTTTTATAATGCAATTTTAAATAGATGACCCAAATAGATACACAAAATACGTAAATATCATAACAAGCAAAATAAAAGTATTTGTCAAAACCATACAACATATAGAAAATTGGGCCTTCACCCCACCGCAAAAGAAATGTGTTTGTCCTCTAATTCGAGTAATAGTATCAAACATAAAGTAAGAGTAAGACAAAGAGGGAGGTAAAGATAAATCCTGTCTATGTGGTCTCTCCTATCGGGGCATCATCGAAACTCTGAGTTAGAGCTTGTAGTTGGGCATCTGTACCCGAAATGCTCACATCTCCTAGCTCTGATAGGTTAGGGAAGATGTAATATATTCATCTCCTCCCGTGTTGTTTCCATTCCCTCATAAGCTTCTGAATCTATGTCTGCAGTGACTGCCTCTTCAGATGCGTCCCGATAATCTACGGCTCTCATCAAGTCATTTAAGTTCGTATACTTCAGATTGTTGATGTCATCCTGTAGATTTTCAACGTTGGCCTGTAAAGCCTGTATCTCAGATGGCCTATCCCGTCTGCACTCATATGTTGTAACCCTCAGGGTGAAAGCATCCATAGAAGTCTGGATGGGGGCAAATGCAATAGCTATGGCTCTCTCAATCATCCCTCTAACAAACTTTTCTAGTCTGGATGCCTGTGTCTCAACTGATTTGTCTAGACTCCCCATCTTCAAGAGCATACCCTGAGTGAATCTAACCGGTTCGTCAGACGTGGAAGCACCTGGATCCTGTGAAGAGGAACAAGGAGTAGAGGTACTTGTGGTCCTAGAGGCTTGAGTGGGCACTATTGTATCTACTGGTAATATGTCAATACCTATCTTATGAGTGGTGTCAGCTAGGCTGCTTCACTCTCCTCTTAGCTTCATCCCTAGTGTACTCAACCTCAAACTGCTGGATGTCGGTTATGGCTGAGGGAGTGACCTCAGGGTCTGCTGGGTTCCGACGGACTCTAGCTCTTCTACAAAGCTCAGTCACCATAACAGGAAATGACATGGAAGTTTGCTTCTTATTGGCCCTTATGGCCATCTCTTGTGAAATCAATAGGTATGTATTGATACTCTTGTGATACATGATGCATCTAAGGTAGATTTCCTTGGGAAGACGCAGAATTGACTCATTAAGAGACGACATAATAGTGTTGTTAATGAAACTAAACAAAAATTTGGCAGCCACATTCATATCTCGCTTCTCGATAGGAGCTCCAACCCCAGTCCACCGATTGATGTTTTCTGATATCATAGGTCCCAGCCACTCCTTTAGTTCATCTAGAGTTGATGCGATAGGCAGTCCGCCATAAGGGATCGTAGAATGCAGCGACCTTCCCAATACAGCGTTGAGATACTCACTGTAGCAATCCACCTCTGTGCCTCTAACTGTAATAGACCTTACTGGTTTGAACTCCTTTTCCTAATTCTTGTTTTTTTGCACCAGTGCTCCATAGGCTTCGTAGAACTCCCTAACCCAAGTAGGGATATATGGACCTCAGGTTCCAGTGAACTGCTTAAAATAATGAAAGTGGAGGATGGTCATAACCTTAGGGTGTATGGTCAGTCCCTCCGTTGATAAGATATTTTCCTCTATGATTTTACATACCCTATCTACCCTCAACATGTTAAGAAAATGATGTTGGGACACGACGGGAGGTTGAGGTGCTACTGGAGGTGTTGGTGCTAGTGCTGCTACTGGAGTTGGCTCAAGAGGATCTATGACTGAAGTTGTTCTTTTCAGGGTGGTAGCATCTGGTCAAGCTCTACTAGCTGAGGGTTGAGGCCTAATCCTAACCCTGTTTTTCCTGTTTATTAGTGGTTGATCATCCTCTGGTTCATCTCTCTCAATAGAGGTTTATGCAGCCATTCTTTTCTTTGTGATGCTCTTAATCTTTTTGCCTTTTTCCTCGTTAGAGTTCCTCGCTCCTTCTTTTCGGAGGATTGAGCCTCTTTCAATAATTTGTATGCATGGTGATTTTTTCCGTATGGGTTTCTTTTTTTCGCTCGTGCTTATCATATCTACAATATTTCACTATTAGTTAAAATAGTAATAAAATATAAACACAGGAAAATAGTTGCAGACAAGTTCGTCGTCCCAATCGGCTGATCGCTAATCATCTTTGGTGAACTAGGTCGACTCGCCAAGGAGACTATTTGTCAAGTATGGGTAATTAGGCAATGGAAAGTTCCACTTGGCGAATCGCCAACTACTTTTGGCGGTGCCTTATTTGTTCGCCGCACTACACAGTGAGGGCGGGAAAAAGGGAGCATGCAAAGGGAGATCTATGAGCATTAGGCAAACCGCCGAGTAGTTAGGCGAGCTGACCCTTCTCAACAAATAACCTAACGGGCCTATCTTTCCATTTGACTTCTACAATCACCCTTATGATCATCAAAATTGAAATCAAGGCATGCCAAAAAATGAAATTCACCTAAGACTCGTACTTCCCGTCACCTCAAAATACTCAGATTTCTTCCTGTGTGGGTTACTTAGACTTCACCTAGTCGACCCAGCAACTAACATGAAACACCAAACTCAAAATACTTAACTTCAAGACACGCATGCATAGGCATTCCATCAATTAAGCATATTAGGCAACTTACGGATTAAAAATGTAAGACCCCGAAAAATAACTTAGGTTAACTGGATCCTAACATGTTGGTATTGATGGTATAAGGTCATAAATAGGTTTATTATATGGTATTGAGGCAGTGTCTAAAGTATTAGGTGCATTGGAAGTCAAACGTCAAGGGACGACTAGGACGTTCGATGACTAAGTCACCTATGTGCCTCATATGTGGTTTTATGTGTTTAGTGGTGATTAATGATGTTTTAAGGTCCTTCAATGAGTTATTATAGCATATATAGGCAATGAGTCAAGTTTCGTGGAGTTTGGAGGTCAAACATCCAAGAACGTCCATGACGTTTGAAAGATGTGCCTTGAAATTACCTTGTGTGTCTAGGTATGTTTGTTCGAGTTTTACGTGTTCTTTTTGGATGAAATTCATGTGCGATGTGAGAAACTCATAGATATAATGCTTGGGTTGGAAACGTCCGGGAAAACCTCCCGAAGGACCAACAAAGGGTCCTTGCGGAAGGACCCAAAGATTCGTGCCAAGGCTGCCCAAGACAGCCCAAACCACGGAGGCAGTCGATGCCCAGTGGGTCAATCGACGCCCCGCGGGTGTCATGTCGTCATTGGGGACTTAATTTAGGAATCAAAGTTTCCATTTTGCAGGCTCTGACCCAATCGACGGAGGACAACACGGTCCATTTGTGGATTGACGCCCCGTCGATGGGCAGTCGTCTGTGGGCCTGTATTCGTTCCTGTGCAGGTTCACTGTTAAGTTAGGGGTGATATTGTAATTTCACCCCACTTCCAAATAAGGGTATTGTCTGTTTATTAAGGGTCTTTTGAGTATTTTAAAAAATATATATAAGTGTTTAACACTTAGAATATTTGATTCTTCCAAATCAAAACCCCAAAATCCTTTAAGAACTCTCAAAGACTCCATTGAATTCCAAAATCAAGGAAGAGCTTGGTGTGACGTTTTGAATGGAAATTCTTCATAAAAGTGAAGAATTATCTTTATAAAGGTATGGATATTTATCCTTGAAACTCGTTTCATCAAGGAGCCCCAATTCTCAAGATGTTTTCTAAAGTATTCAAGTTGAATTGTCCAATTTCATGATTCTACCATGGGTTCTTGCATTTATGATTACTAAACATTGAATAATGATTTAATTGATATTTTATTGATGATTTTAACCTAGATTACCTATGAAACCATTAATTGGATGAACCTTAGATTTTTGACTAAGTATGGGTTACTTGATATTGATCTAATGTTGATGAATTATGATGTAGATTTCTATGGGCTTTCTAATGATATAAGAATTGTGTTCAATTGATATCTAGGTTATCTTAGATGGATTAATCTCTATTTAATTGACTTAGTTTCATTTATTATCATAGTTTCTAATTGAATTATTGTTCATGGCCATTGGTAAGGTCCTTATGGTGTTGAATTGGATGATTTAGCATCGAATAGAGGTGATAAGGATGTGGTGGGGGTATGCTTCCCTATTTCCTTTATTTTGATGTTATTTATACTTTAATTATGTTATGATTGGTATTTTCCACTTATGGTGGCGGTGTTATGTGCTTTACTTGCAATTGATGTGGCCTTGTCGGGGTTACTTTATGCAATATGATGATCATGGCCTTTGCGGAACTACTTGAAGTAATGTGGCTATTTGTGTATTTGATTATGTGAAATATGATGATATATATCTACTTGTTAAGAAATGTGAAAGTATATGTGATCTATTGATGTTATGTACGTAATTATGTTAGACTATGACTATGTGCTTATATGTATAGTCTTAGATGTTGATACATGATTGTTCCTACTTGACTATATGGGTTATAATGATTATATTGATAATGATATAGTTATGTATAAGATTACATTAAGAAGATAAGGTTCATTTCTAAGGGATTAAAAGAATGATATGCTATATGTGATAAGGGAAAAGAATGGCGTGTCTTGTTTGGTAGACTTGTGTCCCTTACTTGATATATGTATGAACGATATGTGAATATGAGATGTATTGACTAGGTAGTCTTAGTTCACCCTTGTCATATATGAATGAAAGATACGTAAGACCTTAGAGGATGTTACGAAGGTCATGTACGTGGTAAACGTTATGTTATGAATGTTGAAGTCGAGAGCAGTAATGGTATCCTTTATGTAAAGAAACGGTGGAATTAAGGTTAATTGGCTGGAACAGCATCAGATTAATCCTTAGGAAAGTCATAATGAGCTATCTTAGTTGCTATTGAAAGGTATCCCTAGTGGACCTCTTTGGAAGGGTGAATGTGATTGGGTTATCAACTAGATAAGGAACCCTCTTCATGTGATCCTTTAATGTCAATTACTCTATGTGAACCAAGGCTACCACGGAGTGATTATGTAATGGGAAGTAACTCTACTTGAGAATGAGACTAGAGTACAATGTACCTTTACTTGAGAATGAGACTAGAGTACATAAAAGCACTTCATTATCCTTAACCATGTTCCTACATGGGATGTATCCTGGTTCTACCCTTTGCAAGTAGAACGCCCTCATCGGAGTAGGTTAGAACTCCGAATTCCATGTCTAGCTATCATGGTCTATGTCTGTTATTGCCTATTCTCCTCATGTGGGATACTTACTATCATTAGAAAAGTACTATGAAGTTTAGGTGGTGGTATGGGACGCTATCTAGACATTGAACAATAGGCTTTTAAGGTGTTAGTTAGAATCCGTAGGTCTTGTCTAAGACCATATTACTTGAATGTCCTTTATGTGACGTATGAGTCTTAATGAACTAATAACTAATGACTTATGTTATGAAGTATGTAAAAGGAATAAGTACCTATCTAGAGTAATTAAGAGTTGTCTAGTTAAGGTGTGGAGGGGGCATAGGAATGGTCACTTCGTATCTTACCTAGATGAGTCTTAAGAAGGACTCTAGTTAGGGAAGAACCTGGTTATGTGGACATGATTTGAACGTAGGAAGTCTTAAGGATTATTTAGGTAGTCTTGAAGAGGTCATGGACGTTATCTTCTTGATCTACTCAAGTAAGTCTTTTGATAGCCTTTGATGAGGAAATGTCATATTGTCTATTTGTTGATTTGTTTGATGTCTTGAAGTGTGTATGTGACCCATTATAAGTAATCTTAACAGTCGTTTAGGCATATCTAGAGAGGGTGTATGGGCGTTCTCGCTTTGTTTGACTTAAGTGAATCGTCGGATAGCTTTGAGTGGGATAATTACATGCTAAAGGGTGTCTAAAGTGAAGGTTAAGTACTTCATTTTACAGTGAATAGACTTCACTATAACAGTGAATCGACTCAGTGTTAAGTGATCTTAAAAATGTATTAATTCGTTTAAATGTTATCTTATGTGTTTCTAAGTTGATAATTGTTGTTCTTATTATTATAATATGATTTTTAAATGAAAAGATGCATATTTCCAATAAATGTCTATTTTCATGATTTTTATGCATATTATCATACTCTGTACATGTGGTTGTACTAACTTTATGCTTTTATCTATCTATATAGTTCTTGGTAGGTGAGGAGCTTTTGGGAAGGAAGACTTGGACCATAGTCGTTCAAGAGAAGTTGAAGTATGTCCTCATTTGACTCGAGGGCATATATGTCTTCTATGTTTTCCATTCAAAGTATTGTCATAGACTAAGTATTTCTATATTCGTATTTTGAAGTATAGGTCGTGTCCCAAGTATTCTTGTGCCTTAAGATAATGATATTGAGACTTAGTATTTCCTATTGCTTTATATGAAAGAGTTTTTAAAGAAGATGATACTTTTAGTGAAAATTTTTATTTCCGCACTACTTTTCACTATGTTTATGTGATGAATGATATGTAAGGGCTTGTACAAGACCGCCAAGAGGTCAAGTACGCTGGTTGCAATCCGAGATTGCCCCTATTTTCTAGGGTGTGGTTTTGGGATGTGACAAACTTGGTATTAGAGCATAGGTTGTGAAAATAGTATTAGGAATCAAAAAGTCTCATCAAGTCACGTCTAGTAGAGTCTTGACCATCGGTGTGAGTCGCGACACATCTATGGGCGAGAGGCTATTGGACGATAGAGTTTTCCTTCTTTTCTACTCCTATGTCGTGCCGTAGAGTAGAAGTTATGAGTACTCTTTTCTTATGATTTTCCTTGTGTTTCTAGGAAGATGAATACGAGGAGGACACCAGCTAGGAGAGTTGAGGAGAATGAGGTGCTAGAGGAAATTCCTACTCAAGTTGAGGAAGTTTAGCAAGTTCCTCAAGGTGCTCAAGGTGACCAAGTCCCTATTGTGGGAGGAGATGATGAGCCCCCGGAGTTGAGTAATAGGGATATTAGAGAGACTTTGCTTGCTTTAGCCCGAGCCGTAACTACTCAAATGAATTTGAGTATGGTGCCTAGGGAGAATGTGGTTGAGATCACTATGACCTCTAGGTTGAGATACTTTGTGAGGATGAATCCTCCTATCTTTCTTGGCTCTAAGGTGGGAGAGGATCCTCAAGAGTTTATAGATGAGGTGTACAAGATAGTGCATGCTATGGGAGTGACATATACGGAGAAAGCGGAGTTGGATTTGTATAAATTTAAAGATATGGCTCAAGTGTGGTACACACAATGGAAAAGCAATAGGCCGAAGGAGTTGGGTCCTATTGAGTGGGAAGAATTTAAGGAAGTTTTTCTTGGTAACTACTTTCCCCATGAGATGAGGAAAGTTAGGGTAGAGGAGTTTATCAATCTCAAGAAGGTAATATGAGTGTTGAGGAATATTCTTTGAATTTCTCTAAGATGTCCAAATATGCTCCCTCCCTTGTGTCAAATCCAAGGGATGAAATGCGTCATTTTGTGACGGGTGTAGCCAACTTAGTAAGGGAAGAATGTCGTACAGTGATGTTACATGATGATATGACCGTAGTTAGACTCATGGTGTATGCAATATCAATTGAAGAGTCTAAACTTAGGGGGATAGCTAGAAACTTGAGAAGGGGTGGTTCTAGTGATCATGTGCAAACTAGGGTTAAGAAGAGGGCTCAAACTCAAGAAGAGCCTAGGAGAGCTAAGGTGAAATTTGAGAAAGGAGGTGGTTCTCAAAATGAAAAGCCTACATGTGTCACTTGTGGAAAGAGGCACTATGGGAAGTGTCTAGCCGGTACTAGTGGTGTCTATGCTTGTTGTAAGGATGATCATAAGGTGAGAGATTGTCTAACCATTGCGACTAGAGGAAGGGAGAGTAAGCAAGTTGCTCCTAGTGCCCCAAAGGAGATGCTCCAGTAAATAGGCATTTCTATGCACTTCGGGCAAGAAGATCAAAGCCGAATGAGAATGAGAGTGATGGTCATGTTGGTAAGTTCTCTTTTCTTCTTGTTTTAATATGAGTTCCTTCTAACTGGGGGAGTATGGTTAATAAATCGGATAGAATGGTATAGAAGCATGTTGCATGTGCATGATGTTTAGGAGTTTTGTTGACATAGAATTTCATTAAATTCTTGCATTGTGTGTTTTATGAAGCCATGATTGTGTTTTAAGATGTGCTTATGTGATGTTACTTTTCATATTAGCATGTTTATATTATGAATTGCCTATAAGTTGCATTTTTGAAAAGATTGCTAAAAATCACTTTATGTTTGAGACTACTCACTATAAAATTCATGGAAAAGTGATGAATTGATTCTTTGGTCTAAAATTATTGTAATGTGGTTAAAACTGGTGTATATAAGTATTATATTAAACATAAAATGAGTTTTTACTATTTGAAATGAAGCAAGTGAGTTTTGTAGCATAATGAGTATAAAATGGTTTTCTAGTTTCTTGTTGTGTTGTAAATCTCATTGCTATGTGAAATTGATGTTTTTTTATTGATTTTGTGTTATATGGTATGGTTATGAGTTGCTAGTTTAATCCCTATTCTTGGAAGTGTTCAGAGAGTGGAAAGTGTCATTCGAGGACGAATGTTGTCCAAGTGGGGGAGATTTTAAGACCCCGAAAAATGACTTAGGTTAAATAGAGCCTAACATGTTGGTATTGATGGTATAAGATCCTAAATAGGTTTATTATATGGTATTGAAGAAGTTTCTAAAGTATTGGGTTCATTGGAAGTCAAATGTCAAGGGACGACAAAGACGTTCGACGACTAAGTCACCTATGTGCCTCATATGTAGTTTTATGTTTTTAGGTTTGATTAATGAGGTTTTAAGGTCCATAAATGAGTTATTATAGCATATATATTCAGTGTGTCAAGTTTCGTGGAGTTTGGAGGTCAAACGTCCAAGAACGTCCCTGACGTTCGAAAGATGTGCCTTCAAATGACCATGTGTGTCTAGGCATGTTTCGTCGACTTTTACGTGTTCGTTTTGAATGAAATTCATGTGAGAGGTGATAAACTCATATACTATAGTGTTTGGGTTGGAAACTTCCGGTAAAACATCCCCAAGGACCAACAAAGGGTCCTTGAGGAAGGACCCAAAGATTGGTGTCAAGGCTGCCCAAGACAGCCCAAACCACGGAGGGTGTCGACGCCCAGTGGGTCAATCGACGCCCCGTGGGTGGCATGTCGTCGTTTGGGACTTAGACTAGGAAGAAAATCTTCCATTTTCCAGGCTCTGACCCAATCGACGGAGGACAGCACGGTTTGTTTGTGGACTGACGCCCCGTCAATGGGCAGTCGTCTGTGGGCATGTGTTCCTGCGCAGGTTCACTGTTAAGTTAGGGGTGATACTGTAATTTCACCCCACTTCCAAATAAGGGTATTGGGCGGTTTATTAAGGGTCTTTTGGGTATTTTAAACATATATATAAGTGTTTAACACTTAGAATATTTCATTCTTCCAAATCAAAACCCCAAAATCCCTTAAGAACTACCAAAGACTCCATTGAAGTCAAAAATCAAGGAAGGTCTTGGTGTGATGTTTTGAGTGGAAATTCTTCGTAAAAGTGAAGAATTACCTTCATAAAGGTATGGATATTGATCTTTGAAACTCGTTTCATCAAGGAGTCCCAATTTTCAAATGTTTTATTCAAGTTGAATTGTCCGATTTCATGATTGTACCATAGGTTCTTGCATTAATGATTTATAAACATTGAATAATGATTTAATTGATATCGTATTGATGATTTTAACCTAAATTACCTATGAACCCATGAATTGGATGAACCCTAGATTTTTGACTAAGTATGGGTTACTTGATATTGATCTAATGTCGATGAATTACGATGTAGATTTCAATGGGCTTTCTAATGATATAAGAATTGTGTTAAATTGATATCTAGGTTATCTTATATGTATGAATCTCTATTTAATTGACCTATTTTCATTGATTATCATAGTTTCGACATAGAATTATTGTTCATGGCCATTAGTAAGTGTCTTATTATGTTGAATTGGATGATTTAGCATCGAATAGAGGTGATGAGGATGTGGTGGGGGTATGCTGACCTATTTCCTTCATTTTGATGTTATTTATACTTAAATTATTTTTATGATTTGTATAGTCCACATATGGTGGCGGTGTTATTGTTCACACCCAATTTTGACCCTCCCCGATATAAACTAGTTGACGAGCTTCTTGATTCTAAAACGACTTAAAATAATTAGTCTTTAAAAAGTTCAAAATATTTTGCAAATTATTTTTAAAACAATTTTACCATTTTATAAGTGTTTAGTAATATATATATATATATATATATATATATATATATAT
>NC_028639.1:12026315-12043367 GCF_001406875.1 Solanum pennellii
TATATATACATATATATATACTATTATTATAATTATTATGTATATAATTAGCACATTTTCTGATTGTTCGAAAACCGTCTTAAAAGGAAATTCTATTTGATAAGATATTTTAGTTTAGTTATATAATGGTTTGCTTTTGGTTTAGTTTTTTCAACGGTTGGATCGATTTATTCTATTTCGTCAAAATTAAGAAGCTCATCAATTGGCTTATATTAAGTCATCTTATTTACCTATTTTGGCCAAATTCAACAGGGAATTCGATTTGGCTATTCTTTCTAATTATTAGATAAAGATTTGGGCCTTTCCTCCTAATTTTCCACCAGCCCATTCCCCCCAAATTTTAATTCTCCACCCATTCCTTATTTTAGTCCCAACCTTATTTCTTTCCTTTCAGCAACTTAATAATTCCCAATCCTTTCAGAATTGGGCCCAATTCTTGTATTTTCAAAATGACCAAACCTAACAAGCATACCGACCCGGCCCCTGTGCGTTTTGTCTTCCTCCATACGCGGAATGACTCTCAAACCAGAAGCGCCAAAGTAAAGCAGCAATCCCACGCGCGACGATTCCAACGAAGTGAGCAACAACAATAGCGCGTATTGGAATAAACCTTGCTTCCCTCCACCCTCTTCCCCACGCGTGAGAGCAAATGGCTACTTGTCTTTTTCCTCCCTTTCCCTTTCAGGTCGTACGTCGTAGTAGCAAAGCAACAGATGAAGCACGCGTTCGTCCTTGGCGGCGTGAGATTGTTCCATGTCGACACCGAGAACGAATGATTTGATCCGGAGTGTCGATTTCACCTTCTCATTTCTTGAATAGCGCTAAAAAATTCATCAAAATGGGTAATAGATTTAAAATTCTGATTTGGACCAACGGTTGATTCGTGTTTTCACCCTCTTTTCCTCCATGAATCCGAAACCCTAATCTTCCTCTATAAATAATCTTTTTTTTTTAGAATAGGGGGTTGAGAAAATTACCTTGAGGAAAACATTCTTAGCGGCTTGAGAGAAATAGAATACATACTCTTGTCTCTGTCCGAAAGCTTGAGTTTCGATTTCAAAGTCTTGTCCGTTCGTTCATATTTCGACTCCCTTCTTCTGGTGTGGAGGTTCGCTGATTTCCTGCTCGTCCATTCCTGTTTTGCTGCCCCAAGGAAGGTAGATTCTTCTCTCCATCCATTTGAGATTCATTTTCTGTTGGCATTGGAAATTATCATGTGATTAGCTACTGGTTATGGGCTGAAGTTAAGCTGATGCATACGGTATATTTTATTATTGTTATTATGGGGTTTAAATCTTGACATCGATTTCTGTTGAGTTTATTTTATGTATTCTGGAATCATATTCATGTTTTATTTGTCCGAAATATATTTCGACGCTCTCCTTTCTGGAAATCATCGCTTTTCGTATTCGACCTTTGTATGTGTTATGATTAAAATATCACACCTGTTGCATTTGAGGTGCCTTTATTTAACATAATGTCCATATAAGACCATTCACACTTCCTCCAGCATGTTATTGTGAAGTGTGGTTATCTTATTTAATGTTCATGGTCATTTATTGTTGCCTTCATTTATGATAGATTCATTTTGCTTAGACTTGTGTTTGCCCCAGTCCAACGGAACCTGAGATGATTTACCTCCCTCTTTGTTTCTATTATATTATCGTGGCTGTTCGTTTTGAAGTCCGTGCAACATAGTCGCATTCCAAATGGAAATTTGGACCCATGCCAGATATATGGTTGTCCCATTCTAACCCTGCCGTCTTAGGTGATTTTTTTTTAATTATTATATGGTTTGCTATTGATTGGTATGAGTAAAACAGCTGCGTGACTAGGTATAAGATTTTGATATCCTTAAATTAATTGGTACTGCTACTTTGTATCATTATGCTCTAAAAGTTAGTTATTTCTATTTGTCTCCGGCCTCATTAATGTCGATTTATTTTAAACCCTTTTTAATTACCCATTTGGTGCTCTAGTGATTTGAGTCAATCTTAGTTTTAAGTATCTTTTATTTTAGTTTTTTTTTGTAGCTAAAATAGTAGCTAGATCATACTGTTATTTTATTAGTATATGCATTGAGTTTAGTATCTTTCAAAGTCCCTATCTTTTATTTGTATCAGTATCTTTTGAATTTGAATAAGCCATTATTTATATATTGATTTAAAGAACTATCGTGACTTCTTTTAGAAGTATAAATGCATTATTATATCCGAGTATTAATTCTATCATCTTTTGTCGCATGTGAATTTATTCGAGTTCGTCACGAAATCTTTGTCCGCGTTCCAAGGAGCCGTAAAGGCTCAATTCCTTCATCGAGTCAAACCTCAAATTGACGAACAGGTTCCCAATGTGAAGAATACAAAGCAAATTGAAGAGTCGAAGAATTTTGGACCAAAAGCCCATTTTATTTGCATTTTGTATTGAAATTTTGTAATCTTTAAGCTTAAACCTTGTAAATTTTTCATCATTTGCTAGATCTTAGGACAGGTACAAGTCAAGCGGGGCCAAGGTCCACAAACAAATGGTCCAAATACCGGTCCAGACGAACAAATAACCCAGATTTGGATCCAACTCTCTCTCTCTCTCGCTCTCTCTCTCTTATTTTCGTTTGTTTAGTTGCTTTTATTTGTTGGTATCTTTAAAGTTAAAGAATGTGAATCCCCGCAAACGCCGTAAATATTTTATCGACTTAAAATTAATTTCAAACAGATTCTAAAAGAATAAATAAAATTGGCAAACCAAACCTTACTTAGACAGTAGGATAATACTTCTTTTATACAAACCCTAAGCGATTTTCATATAAGTTTAAGTTAGATCAGTTTTTAGCCAAACCAAGTTAGTTGTCGGATAACCGCAAGTAAGCGGACGTCTTAGGTGCTTTCAAAATCTTCCTAAGACGTTAATATGAATCCCCGAACCCCCTTTAAAGTTTTCAAATGATTTTTTCTATTTAAGTCTTTTGAAAACCACAGTTTTCTTGATTTTTCTTTAAAAAATTAAGTGGCGACTCTAAAAAGTAAAAAATTCTTGAAAAAGTATATTTTCCGATAAAACAGAAATGGTGACTCTGCTGGGGAGTTTTCAGAGAATTCTAACCTTAAAACTAACGTTGTTTGGCTATTTGTGATAAATTGTTTACTTTTTTAGTTTACCTTAGTTTTGAAAAATGTTTCATATCATGGCATCTTTCCACCTATTGGCAAATAGCTTGCATTAGGAAAATGAAAGTTACGTGGCTTTCCACGGCTTTCTTCAGAAATACACAAAAATTTGTTTGGAAGTATCAAACAAATAGTTGGAATGCGGTCATCAGACGTTGTTTGGTAGCTTCACCCCGATGTTTGTCCGACTTAGGTAACCATCAACTTGAAAACTATTCTAGTAAACCTAATCTAGAGCGAAACCAAAACCCCAAAATTAATCATTAGCCTAACACGACTTAATACCCAAGGTGCATTAAGTCCATTCAGTAGAAAACCGCCAAAATTGTGTCTAAGGTCTTCGACCTCACGACACATATTTTATGTGACATTCGAATGATGTACGTGTTGAAAATCAATTTGGGGGGTGGGTAAACCTAACTAGCTTCTGTTTTGTAGATATGGATTGTTTCCCAAAGTTCGACATGGTCGTATCAGCGCCACCTTAACTCACGATTTGGTATAATAATCTGGAGGGGATCACAGAAGAACCCTCAACAAATATGTGTATGCTCTGACGGAATTAATCAACATGAATGGTTGGCCGAAACTGATTGAGTTCCTGATGGGATATTGGGATAGCGAACGAATGGTGTTCCGATTCGTAACCGCCGAAATTACCCGACTTTGCAGGAGATCAGAGATTACATAGATATGGTAGGGACTGGTATAGAAAGGAAGACAAGAAAGCAAGAAGACATCTTCATCCCTAATAAGCCTTCTGTAGAAGATATTACAGATTGGTTCGGGTTGGGAAAAGACTTTTCCTACTGGTGCCAAGAATCCCATGTAGCATTCATACATCTTTATATCCGATTTGGAACACGCGAGCTTCTACTCCACTTACAACCGAGAGTTCAAGGTCTCTTACATAGAATGCAACGAGATTCGTCCTCTAGCGTTTGCTGTGGCTTTGTTGGGAACAATGGTCTTCCCTCATGGCCCAAGTCTGAGCATCCATACCCGAGTTATAACACTCGCGCATACTTTGTTCAAAGGTTATGAGAACCAAGGGACAACAAAGTACTATCTCATAGCTCCGGTCATCATGTCCGATATGTATCGAGCCCTGGGAAAATGCAAAGAGGGGCATCGATATTTCCAAGGATGCAACTTGCTCCTTTAATGGTGGATCCTCAGCAAGTAGCGAAGGGTGCTGGGACTCGGGAGCTGCATACTCTTGACAACAAGAACACCCTTAAAGATTTGAATGACATGTTATACTGGGCAAATATGGACAATCGGAGAACAAGGGGGAGATGGGCTCAAATTTTCTCCGAAATAAAAGAAGAAGATCTCCAATAGATGCTTGACCGTTTCATCTCCAAAGAAGTCATCATGGAGAGCCACAGATAGATTGTGCTTCCTCTCCCAAGTATTCGGGTAATTCGCCCTTATGCACCCTTTCGAGTCTTATGACAGCTCGGGAGAAGACAAATTGTATCCAAAGAAGCGTACTATGGCGCTTATGTATACGATATTGGAGATGATAAAGTGCACGACGCGACTGAAATGTTCAGAGAATGGAAAAATGCCAAGCGTATGGATAAAGACACCATCGCCCCTGACTGATTCAATGTTGGATATGACTAGGGTAACAAAGAATGGCTGAAGAAAGACACACAAAACATCTCCTCCCAAACCCCGCGTAGCTTTCGCAGCGTAAAGGACAGAGAAGCCAAAGCAGTGGCCGAGCTACAAGAGGTTAAGAAAGAGGCCCAAGAGGTGTACACTAAGTTTTTCGAGAACCAAGATACTCTTGAGGGGGTGACTCAAGAGGTCAAAAGACTGAGGTGTGGTTATGATGATTTAGATACATGGATCGAAGTGAAAATCGAGAGTATGTGATACGAAAGTTTGGAAGACAAAGGACGCTTGGGTGAAGGATTCTTGTTGATGCTAAGATATATGTTGCAGCAGTACAAGACTCAGGGGAACAGCGACGGAGCAGGACCATCTGGAGCGACATAGTGGATTCGCCCCTACGCGGGTTTTTCTATATATATTTCTCAGTTTAGCCCCTGCGTGGGCCTGTCGTTATTGCAATTTTAAGTGTCCCCTGCGTGGGTTTGTCTTTAATGTTTTATCTGTTATTTTAACCTCTGTGAACATTATTATTCACTTGTGAAATTCATTTTGGGGGGGTGGGGAATTGTTTTTTTGGTTCAATTCACGCGTACATCATTCAAATGCGCTAGGCCTACCCTTGGCACAAAAGGGTCCCTCTATATGTGTTAGGACGCGATGTATGTGTTATTAATTGCTTATATGTTATGTTTTCATGAATGAGGATATGAGAAATCCACTCCTTTCCAGAAATTTGTAAGTGTACAGAAGTCACAATTACAAATGTCCGACCAAAGCTTTATGAGTCTTAAGTTTCTCGCTCAAAATACAAACCTCAAATCCAAATCCTAAACACTACTCTACCGTCTCAGGAAAGGCAAAAATCAGTGCTATGGAAAAAGGTAAGAATATCCAGATGGAACTCACTGGAGAAGAACTACAAAGAAATATCGAACGGATCACTCGGGAAATTCAAGAAGCCAAGGAGAAAGGGCTCAGAGTCGACATGGCCACCGCAATTTATAAAGCTGCAATCGTGACGCTGGATGAGGATCTGGCTTCACAGATGAAGAGAAAGAAAGATGTTGAGATGGAGACAGAGGACTTGCGAGAGAAGTTGGACATGCTTAGGTTGAAAGTGCAAGAAAGAGAAGCGAGAGAGGCGAGGATAGAATCGGAGATTGCTGCTCTTTTAGCTAAACGCATGTCACGTGATGAAGAGCTGATAGTGGAAATGGAAGAATTCACCTCCATGAGAGAAAGGATGGCCGCACTGAGGAAGAAGAACAAAGTCTTCCATAGCAACATGATTGATAAACTTTAGAAAATGCGCGAAAAATACCCCGTCTACGAGCGGGGAGCTAATAGTGGTCCCGATAACGCTCACCCTGAAGCGACTGGGGAAGACAACGACGAGAAAATCGTCTACAAACCTCCATTCCTAGGCCGTCTAAAAGGAGGAGACAAATGTTAAACCAAGAAAGGAAATGACTAACGCGTCGTCATCATTTTATCTTTTAGATCTATTGTTGCCTTTCAATTTCCTTGTAATCGTAACGAATGAATGAAAATATTTTATGTTGTACTCAAACTACGTTGAGCCTGAATTCTCCTTGTGAGATACGTAGGCAGCTTCACAGGCCCGGCCCCTATCTTTAATAATTTTCATTTCCCCCCTTCATGTTACGAGAAGATACGAAAACCAGATCAACAAACGTCAAAGAGCAGCTGCAAGAAGACCGTAGCTCAACGTGATTTAGACTTTCTGAGAAAGCGTCAAAACTAAAACAAGCAAACTCCTACTTGTTCAAAAATGTGTTTCCGTTCTCACTCGTGGGTTGAATATATCCTCAAACAAAGCAACTTGTGTGTTTATCTGCTCTCTGTGTGATATTATGCATTTTGTACTCTGAATCTGCACTGACAAATCTACCTTTGAGTTGTTTTCCTTCTCAGGTACTTTGAAACTGGTCTTGTGTCGACTGAAAGCTGGCAGATCATCCCTATTTCACCAGATCGAAAGGTCCCGCAGATTCCTTCCCTAGACAAAGCTCAAACAAAGGAAAGACAGTTATGGGGGATAGTAATGAAGAAGTGAGTCTTACTAATGTTGTGGTGGCTCAACCCACCGTAGCGGACCAGAATGAGTTGATTATGCAGCTGATGCAACAGATTGCAGAGATGAGGGTAGAAATGCAAAGGAGATAGGATCTACCTCCGCTAGGTTTTTCCACTAACGCTGCAGATGGGAGACCTCGAATATACTTCCCTTCCTCAAATATGGATCCAGTTCAGAACCAGCCATCTACACCCTCTCAGAATCCATTGGTTATAGATCTGACTACCCAAAATCCCCAATATGCTTCCGCATCCTACCAAACTCCACCTCCTCCTCAAAATAACCACCCCCATATGCCACCCCATCCTCAAATTACCCATCATCAAAGAACTCCACCACCAGAAAATCAAAACCCAAATTAAAACCAAAATGCTTTCAATCCCCAAACACCCCACCACCACTTAAATCAGAATATTAATTCGCAGAATTACCCACAAAATTATCACACCGCTCAAAATACTCAGAGTCCCTCTGTAGCTTCACCCTTACCAAAAAGAGCCACTTTTCCAAATTCCCTTCCTTGCCAAGCACGATGTTCACGGTTCTGAGCTGGACCATTACGAGGAACAAGAAAAGGAGTGGAGGGAAAAGGAAGAGGTAAAGGTCGACATAAAGGAAGAGATCAAGAAATCCATGAAAGAGCTTCAATGCGTCCCTGATATCGCCGAGCTTACTTATGAAGACTTTTGTATTCATCCAAATTTGAATCTTCCAGAAAGGTTCGAGATCCCAAAGTTTGACACCTTCGGAGGAGAAGGCAACCCTATGGCTCATCTGAGAGCCTACTGTGACCAGCTCGTGGGAGTTGGAAGGGATGAAGCTTTATTGATGCAGCTCTTTAGCCGAAGCCTGTGTGGAGAAGCTCTTGAATGGTTCACCTCACATGAAACCAGGCAATGGCCCATCTGGAATGCATTGGCCAAAGATTTGATCGATCAATTCGCTTAAAACGTAGAAATTGTTCCAGACAGATACTCATTGGAGAAGATGAAGCGAAAATCAACCGAGAGTTATAGGGAGTTCGCCTATAGGTGGAGAAAAGAAGCGGCAAGAGTGAGACCACCCATGTCTGAGAAAGAAATTGTTGAAGTATTCATACGCGTGCAAGAACCTGAATATTATGATAGAATTATGTTGCTTGTTGGAGAAAAATTTGCCGAGATAGTCAAGATTGGTGAGACTATCGAGGATGATTTAAAATCAGGAAAGATACCCCGTGTAGCTACATCGCCTGGATCTTCAGGGTTGTTGAAAAAGAAAATACAGGAAATCGCTGTTGTTTCATATTCCCAAGGTCGCTCTCGACCTTCTCAAAATTCCCACCAAGCTTGCTATACACAAGCTAGTCATCCCAAATATCCTCCAATTTATCAGAATGCTACCTCCATTTATCCAAACGTCCAAGCTCCACTATACCAAAGTCCACCCCCAAATTACCAAAATTCATCTCCCATTTACCCAAATCATCCCCCACCCTATCAAATTTCATCTCCCTACCAGGGTGTCGCTCCCAACTGTGCTAACGTGCAGTCGAGCTACTGAGCACCCCTCTTGTTTATCAAGTCCAAACTCCACTATACCAAAATTCCCCTCTGAATTACCAAGCTCCATCGCCAAACTACCAAAAAAATCCATATCCTAGAAGCCAAGCTCCCCGTCCAAATACCATAAGTTATCAACAGATGCTCCTCCCCAACAAGACAGTTATGATCCTCCTCAACCCAGATTTGAGAAGAATCCTTCAAGGAACTTCACTGCGCTCGCTGAAAGAAGAACAAAACTGTATGAGCGACTGGCCGCGGACGGATATATCCACCCAGTGGGGCCCAAATCGGGGGATACTAGTTCTAAGTTCTATAGTCCTGACCAAAGGTGTGCTTATCATTCCAACAGTGCTGGACATGATACTGAAGACTACATTAATCTCAAGCATAAGATTCAAGATCTGATCGACCAAGAGGTGGTCTCTCTCCAACCAGCGGCACCAAATGTCAACACCAACCCGTTGCTGAATCATGGGGGCGGCAATGTCAATATGATCGAAACAGACGATGCCTCGTATGGAACAAAAATGATTACTCCAATCTCTCACGATGATTTGGAAAAGGCTTTAGCTTCTTTGAGCATCACAGAGAAGAAAGAGTTCGTCATTTTGACACCCGCAAAGGTTGTTGCTTTGGTGCCATCAAAAACTCTCATCAATCCTAAGTTTGTCATTGAAACTGCTGCAGCTCAAGTCATGACCAGATCTGGAAGATGTTACACTCCTGACGAGCTTGCTATCGGAGGTCAAAAGAAGGACCAGGCTAAAAGGCCAATAAGCGAAGAAGAAGCGGAGGAATTCTAGAGAAGAATGCAGCGGAAAGACTATTCTATTGTCAAGAATTTGGAGAAGAATCCATCCCAAATCTCTGTATGGGCCCTGCTGATGAGTTCTCAATCTCATAGGCAGGCTTTGATGAAGTCTCTCGATGATACGTATGTACCCGCAAGCATAAGCAGCGATAACTTGGACTCTATGATTCACCAGGTTATTCGAGGGCACCGAATCAATTTTTGTGATGATAAGCTGCCTTTTGAAGGGAGGTCACACAATAAGGCATCGCACATCACTGTGGTATGCCGCGAAAAGGTTGTAAATCGCATCTTAGTAGATGATGGATCTAGTCTAAATATCTGCCCGTTGTCGACGTTGAGGCAGTTAAGGTTTGACTTGGGGAAACTTGAACAAAACCAAGTCAATGTAAGAGCCTTTGATGGTGTTCAGAGAGATACGTTGGGAGCGGTGAATCTGATCATCCAAATGGGGCCATGCCCGCCGTGTACAAGATGATAGCCACTATGATACTGCAGAATGGTTTTGAACCGGGTTTCGAATTGGGAAGAAATTCCCAAGGAATTATTGAGCCTATTTCGATCCTCGTCAAGGGAACCATATATGGTTTGGGGTACATCCCCATAGATGATGACATGAAGACGAAGAAAAAAGATGATCAAGCATTGGCTAAGCCGATCCCATATCTGTATCAATCATTCCCAGTCCGGGAGTATGCCGAGCATAAAGACCTTAGGGAAGGAATCTGTGACCTTTTCGAGGAGATTGATGCTTTTATTGAGGAAGAGGTCAAGCTAGCTGGTGTCCGCTATGCTGAACCAGGAGAAATGCTGTAGAACTGGACCTCCACGCCCATCCTGATCCCCCGAACTCCTCGGTAGAAGCGCATCGTTTCATGCATATTAAAATCAGTGGTAGTCCAAAAGAGCCCCGAGACCCACCATTTTGCATTTCTTAACTTTTTAAATTTTTGAATTTCCATCGTGATGTTCAAAGAAGGCAACATGGTCCTATGCCATGGCTAGAGTTTGCATTGTTTTAAATTTGAATGAAAACCTCTTTGTTTTTAAATTTATTTATTTAGTCGTTTCCTATACTTTGATTTTCTAACTTTTTTTATTATGGTTTCAGTAATGTAAGTTTTAAACCTGCCAATGTCATGTCATGTCACGAGTTGAATGAACAAAATGGGGCTGGTAATGACGAGGTTGATGATTACGAAGAAGAAAGTGGGGAACCAGAGTATGTCACCGAGGAATTTTAGCAGTTTGAAAATCAGCATAAACCAAATCTAGAGGAAACGGAAACGGTAAATTTGGGGGATCCAGAATGTGTTAAAGAGGTTAAGATCAGCATCCACTTAAATGAAACTCAGAGAGAGGTCCTGATTCATTTGCTTACTGAATATATTGATGTGTTCGTTTGGGAAGTCGGTGACATGCAAGGGCTGAGTACCGATGTTGTATCTCATAAACTGCAGATTAATTCGTGGTTCGATCCGGTGAAGCAAAAGGCTCGGAAGTTCAAGCCTGAACTAAGATTAAAGATCAAAGAAGAAGATCACCAAGCAAATAGAATCTCGATTGGTGGAAGTGACACAATACCCAACCTGGTTAGTCAATGTTGTTCCGATTGCCATGAAAGACAGGAAAATCAGGATTTGTGTCGACTACAAAGATCTCAACAAAGCTAGCCCGAAGGATAATTTTCCGTTGCCTAATATTCATATTTTGATTGATAACTGTGCTAAGCATGAATTGCAGTCATTTGTGGATTGTTACGTAGGTTATCACCAAATTTTGATGGATGAGGAAGATGCAGAAAAGACAGCTTTTATTACACCTTGGGGTGTATATCATTACACAGTGATGCCATTTGGCCTCAAGAATGCTGGTGCTACCTATATGAGGGATATGACGACCATATTTCATGACATGATTCATAAGGAGATTGAGGTGTATGTGGATGACATCATAATCAAGTCTCGCGAGAGTTTGGACCACTTGACACATCTAAGGAAATTCTTTGATCGTTTGTGTCGTTACAACTTGAAGTTAAATCCCGCCAAATGCGCTTTTGGAGTTCCAGTCGGAAAGTTATTAGGATTTATAGTAAGCAGAAGGGGTATTGAGCTCGACCCTTCTAAAATTAAAGCAGTTCAAGAGTTACCTTCGCCGAAGACGAGAAAAGAGGTGATGAGTTTCTTAGGGAGGTTAGACTACATCAGTCGATTCATAGCTCAATCAACCGTGGTGTGTGAGCCTATCTTCAAGCTGTTGAAGAAAGACGCTCCGACAAAGTGGACTGAAGAGTGTCAGACTGCTTTTGATTCTATTAAGAACTATTTGTCCAATCCACCGGTATTAGTTCCTCCACGAGAAGGGAGTCCTTTGTTGCTGTATTTATCTGTCTCAGATAGTGCATTCGGATGCGTACTTGGTCAACCGACGAGACAAGAAAGAAGGAAAGGGCTATCTATTACATAAGCAAGAAGTTTACTCCATACGAGTCTCGATACACTCTGTTGGAGAGAACGTATTGTGTTTTGACTTGGCTTGCCCAGAAATTGAGACATTATTTGTCTTCATATACCACATATCTCATTTCCAGAATGGATCCATTGAAGTATATTTTCACGAAGGCGATGCCGACCGGAAAGTTAGCTAAATGGCAAATGTTGTTGAGTGAGTTTGATATTGTGTATGTGACTTAGAAGGGGATAAAAGCACAGGCTTTGGCAGATCATCTCGCAGAAAATCCTGTCGATGAAGAGTATTAACCTCTTAAGACTTATTTTCACGATGAAGAAGTGTCATTTGTGGGTGAAGATATTTCCAAGGCATACCCCGGTTGGAGATTATTCTTCGTTGGCGCGGCAAATCATCAAGGGAAAGGCATCGGAGCGGTTTTAGCGTCAGAATCTGGGCTCATTGCCCCATGGCAGCTAAGCTCCAATTTAATTGCACGAACAACATGACTGAATATGAAGCTTTTATTCTTGGATTGAAGATGGCCATCGACGTAAATGTCTATGAGTTGTTGGTTATTGGAGATTCAGACCTTTTAATTCATCAAGTTCAAGGAGAATGGGCTGTGAAGAACCTAAATATTATACCTTACGTACAGTATGTGCAGAAGTTGTGCAAAAGATTTTTTAAGATTGAGTTCAGACATACTCCCAGAATACGGAATGATTTGGCCGATGCTCTTTCCACCATTGTTTCGATGATTAAACATCCGGATACAGATTATATTGATCTTCCGGATATAAAATTGAAAGAACATCCAGTCCATTGTTCCCATGTTGAAGCATAACCAGACGGCTTGCCTTGGTATTTTGATATAAAGAAGTGTTTGGAGTCTGGAACTTATCCTTAAGATGCTATGTCCAACCAAAAGAAGTTGATACGCCGCATGGCTCTCAATTTCTTTCTAAGTGGAGAAGTCCTTTATAGGAGGACTCCAGATTTGGGTCTTCTAAGATGCGTTGATGTTATTGAAGGTGCGAAGCTTATTGAACAGATACATGATGGAGTTTGTGGCACGCATATGAATGGGCTCACTTTGGAAAGAATGATCGTACGAGACGGATGTTTCTGGATGACTATGGAGAATGATTGTTGCAAGTTTGTGCAAAAATGCCACAAATGTCAAGTGCACGGTGATTTGATACGAGTTCCGCAAAAAGAACTTAATGTTATGGGTTCACCTTGGCCGTTTGTAGATTGGGGCATGGATGTCATAGGTCCGATAGAGCCATCCGCTTCTAATGGACACAGATTTATTTTGGTTGCCATTGACTACTTCACCAAGTGGGTGAAAGCAGCTTCTTACAAATCGGTAACCAAGAAAATTGTAGTTGATTTTGTTCGCAACAATCTGATATGCAGGTTCTGAGTACCAGAATCCATAATTACTGTTAATGGTGCAAATCTCAACAGTCACTTGATGAGAGAGATATGTGAGCAATTTAAGATTACTCACCGAAAATCAACTGCTTATCGTCCTCAGATGAATGGAGCTGTACAAGCCGCCAATAAGAATATCAAGAAGATTTTGAGGAAAATGATTGACAACCACCGAGGTTGGCATGAGATGTTGCCATATGCTTTATTGGGTTATCGAACGACTGTCAAAACGTCAACTGGAGCTACTTCGTACCTGTTAGTATATAGAACAGAAGCAGTCATACCCGCCGAAGTTGAAATACCGTCCTTGAGAATTATCCAAGAAGCTGAGTTGAGTAATGTTGAATGGGTTAGCAAGAGAATTGATCAGTTGACCTAGATCTACGAGAAGAGAATGGTTGCCGTTTGTCATGGTCAACTATACCGACAGAGAATGATTCGAGCTTTCCACAAAAGAGTCAGAGGCAGAATTTTTGAAATTGGACAGTTAGTACTTAATCGCATTTTTCCTCATCATGATGAGTATAAAGGAAAATTTGCACCGAATTGGCAAGGTCCTTATATGGTTCACAAACTATTATCTGGAGGTGCTTTGGTCCTGCCGGAGATGGATGGCACCGCATGGCCAAAACCAATCAACTCAGATGTTGTCAAGAGATACTACGTGTGAAGCTTCGGTTTGCATTTTTGTTATTTACTTGTAATCATTCTATTTGCTTGTATTTGTTTTGCTTAAATTCTTATCCCTCTTGTAATGAACTACGTCTGACCTAAATTCTCAAGAATGAGATACTTAGGCGGCCTATGTCGGCCTCGGTCACCCCATTTATCCCTTTTTAGATATTTCTTTATATTTGAACTACGTTCGACCGGAATTATCATAAATGAGATACGTAGGCGGTCTATGTCGACTTCGGTCGGTTTTCTTTGTAAAGATTTCTTACTTTGTTACCTTTGAGGGGGAACTACTTTTGAACTGATTCCTGCATCAATGGGATGCGTAGGCTCCACGAGGGTTCGGTCATATTTCCCATAAGATTTCTATCTTCTTTACAATAGAAACTGGGACAGAATTTTTGAGAGGGACTCAAAAATTCTCGAGAAGAAGATTCTTCCTCAGCAAGTCAAGAGTAAAAATACTTCGAGATTTGCAACTGGGACAGAATTTTTGAGAAGATCTCAAAAATTCAGCGATCTACTCAGTTACAGTGGAAAGATAAGCAAGACAATTAACTAGGACAGAAATTTTGAGGATGGCCTCAAAATTTCAGCATGGGTTCATCTACAAGTCCGGAGTGACTATGGAGACTCCCCAGCGAATAATCAGATAAAGCTCCAAGCATCAGACTCAAAGAAGTTTGTTAAGCCTGATATGACATGACTTGGCAGTGATCTTTTTCAGATACTATTTCTCAAAAATTTATTTTTCTTAAATTTTCCCTTTCACGTTTCATTTGTTTTGGCATAAAATATTTTGTCCCATCTATCAAGAGTCGGGAGATCGGGAAATCAACCGAAGATAGCAGGACAAGGAGCAGACAACTGAAGAAATCGACACAGATCAGTTCGTTTTTGAAACTGACAATTTTTCTGTGGACGCAGGTTTATAGCTTTGCTTTGAAATCAGCAAATTCTTCCGATGGATGAATATGGAGAAGTCAAAGGAGGAGAAAACTATCCCAAAATCAATAGTTTTCATAGAAGAAGGAAGCATTTTATATCGCTTATGTCGGAGACTTGGGAATATGAATTGTTTATTTCAATCAATTTCCAACAACATAAAATTTATACAGAACGTCCAGCTAGATTCGAAGAAGAATCAAGCAAAAATCTCAAGGAAGAGTTTATGGTTTCTGTAAAGGACGTCATTTGTATCATAATGTCGGATATGATACTATCCATTAACCGGAGGGGTCAGTTATTTTATTATCGATCAAGACGATATACTATCTGGAAGTCGTTTTGCCATTATTATCGTTGGAGGCGACATGATTATTCATGCATCGTGGAAGACCATGCATCGCGAGTCAATATTCATGCATCGCAGAAGATCATGCATCGCGAGATAATATTCATGCATCACGGAAAACTATGCATCGTGATTCAATATTCATGCATCGCAAAAGATCATGCATCGCGAGTCAATATCCATGCATCGCGGAAAATCATGCATCGCGAGTCAATATTCATGCATCACGGAAGATCATGCATCGCGAGTTGATATCCAAGCATCGCGAGAAGATTTCATACCTTGCAGAAATTTATGCATCTCGAGAAGATTCCATGCCTCGTCGAAATTTGTGCATCGCGAGAAGATTTCATACCTCGCAGAAATTTATGCATCGCGATAAGATTTCAAACCTCGCAGAAATTTATGCATCAAGAGAAGATTCCATGCCTCGTCGAAATTTATGCATCGCGAGAAGATTTCATACCTCGCAGAATTTTATGCATCACGATAAAATTTCATGCCTCGCAGAAAGTTATACATTGTGGGAAGATTTCATACCTCGCAGAAATTTACTTATCGCGGGAAGATATTCATGCCGCGCAAGAAGGCATGCACTGCCAGAAAAGGAAATCGTGCATCCCAAGAGAAATATTTATCCATCGGCACCAACTACATTCTTTTATTTTGATAAAAGTAAACATCAAGAAGAGCATCGAAGACGACGTCAAGAGAAATACTAGCACACCACATCAACATTCTTTTATGTTGACATCACATGAAGAATACATTGAAGATTACATTGCAAATACAAGACATAAGATTTATTTGCTTTATGTCAAACCAATCGAGTTGACGTCAAATGGCGAGGAGAACAATTAAGTGTCGACATGGTAAAAGACACAGTCTCCCATCTTAATTGCATTTTTATGCTGACGAGTTTTATCTAAATATTTGTCGAGAGCATCCGAAAGGATGAATTCTCCGAAACATACCACAGGTGTGGACGACATCAAAAAGTATAGTAGCACAATGTGGAACTTTTCTTAGCAGCGAACTGTGACATAGTCCAAAGAGGAGTGTCAAAATCATAGGACGCGAGCAGAGGAGCGACTTCCACCACAATCAAACCACACCCCTGTTAGAAGGCATGTGGGTTTTTCCTTAGCTTTTGTCATTTTCGGTTTCGCATCTGGAAATTTTTTTATCTGCCCGAAGCAAGTTTCCAACCTGAGTGACAACGCACCAAGAGTTCTGGAAACTATGTCCGTGTAAATTCTTACTTATAGGTGTGAAGTGCACCACATTCATGACAAAGAGGTTACAAGCCTCTTTTTCACACTCGACTTAATTTGTCACTCATCCAGAACCAAAGGTTATCTAGCATAATAGATTCCCTTTTCAACCGATCGAGTTGAACTAAAAGAAGCCTAATTCCTAAGGTTTAAGGATATGTAGGCGGGCTCAATGTTGAAAATTCGGCTGTATTCCGACATTCGATCTTAAATCTTATTCTCAAGCATTTCGGTCCCCTCATAATCCTGTGTCGAAATGACTTTTGAACTCTGTCAAAATTGTGCGTTAAATCAGGCATATTGAACTACAAGTGGCCTGGATTCTCATATAACCTGAGATATGTAGGAAACCCATTTTCAGGGCTCGGCCATAATTCCTAAAGTCCGTACCAATTTTTGTCGGAATGATGAATTTGTGGTCAGTCAAAATTGGATTGGTCAATTTCATTTTCCTCGAATTCTTGACTCAATCCAAATAAAATGAGGAACAGTTGTTAACACCCAATTTTGACCCTCCCCGATATAAACTAGTTGACGAGCTTCTTGATGCTAAAACAACTTAAAATTATTAATCTTTCAAAAGTTCAAAATATTTTGCAAATTATTTTTAAAACAATTTTACCATTTTATAAGTGTTTAGTAATATATATATATATATATATATATATATATATATAT
>NC_028639.1:12043586-12087316 GCF_001406875.1 Solanum pennellii
TATTTATATATATATATATTAGTAAATATACTATTATTATTATTATTATGTATATAATTAGCACATTTTATGATTGTTCGAAAACCGTCTTAAAAGGAAATTCAATTTGATAAGATATTTTAGTTTAGTTATATAATGGTTTGCTTTTGGTTTAGTTTTTTCAACGGTTGGATCGATTTATTCTATTTCGTCAAAATTAAGAAGCTCATCAATTGACTTATATTAAGTCATCTTATTTACTTATTTTGGCCAAATTCAACAGGGAAGAAGTCGATTTGGCTATTCTTTCTAATTATTAGATAAAGGTTTGGGCCTTTCCTCCTAATTTTTCAGCAGCCCATTCCCCCCAAATTTTAATTCTCCACCCATTCCTTAACTCAGGCCCAACCTTATTTCTATCCTTTCAGCAACTCAATAATTCCCAACCTTTTCAGAATTGGGCCCAATTCTTGTATTTTCAAAATGGCCCAACCTAACCAGCATACCGACCCGGCCCCTATGCGTTTTGTCTTCCTCCTCACGCAGAACGACCCTCAAACCAGAAGCGCCGAAGTAAAGAAGCAATCCCACGCGCGACGATTCCAATGAAGTGAGCAACAACAATAGCGCGTATTGGAATAAAACCCGGTTCCCTCCACCCTCTTCCCCACGCGTGAGAGCAGCTGGCTATTTGTCTTTTTCCTCTCTTTCCCTTTCAGGTTGTACATCGCAGCAGCAAAGCAACAGACGAAGCACGCGTTCGTCCTTGGCGGCGTGAGATTGTTCCATGTCGACACCGAGGATTAATGATTTGATCCGGAGCATCGATTTCACCTTCCCATTTCTGGAATAGGGCTAAAAGTTTCAGAAATTGATGTTTGTCAAAATGGGTAATATATTTCAAATTTTCATTTGGACCAAGGGCTGATCTGGGTTTTCACCACCTTTTCCTCCATGAATTCAAAACCCTAATCTCCCTCTATAAATAATCTTTTTTTTCAGAATGGGGGGGTTGAGAAAATTATATTGACGAAAACATTCTTAGCGGCTTGAGAGAAATAGAATACATAGTCTTGTCTCTGTCTGAAAGCTTGAGTTTCGATTTCAAAGTCGTGTCCGTTCGTTCATATTTCGACTCCTTCTTATGGTGTGGAGGTTCACTGATTTCCTGCTCGTCCGTTCCTGTTTCGCTGCCCCAAGGAAGGTAGATTCATTTACGCTCATGACCTTACTTTTCTCTCCATCCGTTTGAGATTCGTTTTTTCTGTTGGCAATGGAAATTATCATGTGATTAGCTACTGGTTATGGGGCTAAAGTTAAGCTGATGCATACGGTATATGGTATTATTGTTATTCTGGGGTTTAAATCTTGACATCGATTTCTATTGAGTTTATTTTATGTATTCTGGAATCATATTCATGTTTTCTTTGTCCGAAATATTATTTCGACGCTCTCCTTTCCGAAAATCATCGCTTTAATGTTCTTTTCGTATTCGACCTTTGTATGTGTTATGCTTAAAATATTAGATTTGATGCATTGGAGGTGCCTTTATTTAACATAATGTCCACATAAGACCATTCACACTTCCTCCAGCATGCTATTGTGAAGTGTGGTTATCTTATTTAATGTTCATGGTCATTTATTGTTGCCTTCATTTAGGATAGATTTGTTTTGCTTAGACTTGTGTTTGCCCTAGTCTAATGGAACCTGAGATGATATACCTCCCTCTTTGTTTCTATTCTATTATCGTGGCTGTTCATTTTGAAGTCCGTGCAATATAGTCGCATTCCAAATGGAAATTTGGACCCATGATAGAGCTATGGTTGTCCCGTTCTAACCCTGCAGTCTTAGGTGATTTTTTTAAAATTGTTAAACGGTTTGCTATTGATTGGTATGAGTAAAACGGTTGCGTGACTAGGTATAAGATTTTGATATCCTTAAATTAATTGGTACTGCTACTTTGTCTCATTATGCTCTAAAAGTTAGTTATTTCTATTTGTCTCCGGCCTCATTAATGTTGATTTATTTTAAACCCATTTTAATTACCCATTTGGTGCTCTAGTGATTTGAGTCAATCTTAGTTTTAAGTGCTAGTATGCATGCCTAATTTGTTTGGCGCCTGTTGGACATGATGTTATCTTTTTTTTTTTGTAGCTAATACAGTAGCTAGATCATACTGTTATTTTATTAGTATGTGCATTGAGTTTAGTATCTCTCAAAGTCTGTATCTTTTATTTGTATCGGTATCTTTTGAATTTGAATAAGCCATTATTTATATATTGATTTAAAGAACCATCGTGACTTCTTTTAGAAGTATAAATCCATTATTATTCTGAGTATCAATTCTATCATCTTTTTTCGCATGTGAATTTATCCGACTTCGTCACGAACTCTTTGTTCACATTCCAAGGAGTCGTAAAGGATCAATTCCTTCTCGAGTCAAACCTCAAATTGACGAACAGGTTCCTAATGTGAAGAATACAAAGCAAATTGAAGAGTCGAAGAATTTTGGACCAAAAGCCCGTTTTATTTGCATTTTGTATTGCAATTTTGTAATCTTTAAGCTTAAACCTTGTAAATTTTTAATCATTTGCTAGATCTTAGGACAGGTACAAGTCGAGTAGGCCCAAGGTCCACAAACAAAGGGTCCAAATAAAAGTCCAGACGAACAGATAACCCGGATTTGGACCCAACTCTCTCTCTCCCTCTCTTATTTTCGTTTGTTTAGGTTCTTCTATTTGTCGGTAGTTTTCAAGTTAAAGAATTCGAATCCCCACAAACACCATAAATGTTTTATCGACTTAAAATTAATTTCAAATGGATTTGAAAAGAATAAATAAAATTGGCAAACCAACTCTTACTTAGACAGTAGGCTAATACTTTTTTTAAACAAACCCTAAGCGATTTTTATATAAGTTTAAGTTAGATAAGTTTTTAGCCAAACCAAGTTAGTTGTCGGATAACCACAAGTAAGAGGACGTCTTAGGTGCTTTCAAAATCTTCCTAAGTCGTTAATATGAATCCCTGAACCCCCTTTAAAGTTTTCAAATAATTTTTTCTGTTTAAGTCTTTTGAAAACCACAGTTTTCTTGATTTTTCTTCAAAAATTAAGTGGCGACTCTAAAAAATTGAAAATTCTTGAAAAAGTATTTTTTTTCGATAAAACAGTTATGTGCTTTACTTGCAATTGATGTGGCCTTGTCGTCACTACTTTTTGCAATATGATGATCATGGCTTTGTCGGCACTACCTGAAGTAATGTGGCTATTTGTGTAGTTTATTATGTGAAATATGATGATATCTATCTACTTGTTAACCAATGTGAAAGTATATGTGATCTATTGATGTTATGTAGGTGATCATGTTAGACTATGACTATGTGCTTATATGTGTAGTCTTAGATTTCGATACATGATTATTCCTACTTGACTATATGGGTTATGATGTTTATATTGATAATGATATAGTAATATATAGGATGACATTAAGAAGATAAGGGTCATTCCTAAGGGCTTAAAAGAATAATATGTTATATGTGATAAGGGAAAAGAGTGGTGTGTCTTTTTGGTAGAATTGTGTCCCTCACTTGATATATGTATTAATGATATGTGAATATGAGATGTCTTCACTAGGTAGGCTTAGTGCACCCTTGTCATGTATGAATGAAAGATATGTGAGACCTTAGAGGATGTTAAAAAGGTCATGTACGTGGTAAAGATTATGTTATGAATGTTGAAGTCGAGAGTCGTAACGGTAATTTTCATGTAAAGAAATGGTGGACTTAAGGTTAATTGGCTGGAACGACATCATATTAATCCTTAGGAAAGTCATAATAAGCTATCTTAGTCGTCATTGAAAGGTAGCCCTAGTGGACCTCTTTGGTAGGGTGAATGTGATTGGTTATGAACTATATAAGGAACCCTCTTCATGTGATCCTTTAATTTCCATTACTCTATGAGAACCAAGGCTAGCACCGAGTGATTATGTAATGGAAAGTAGCTGTACTTTAGAATGAGACTAGAGTACAATGTACCTCTATTTGAGAATGAGACTAGAGTACATAAAAGCCCTCATATTCCTGAACCATGTGCCTACATGGGATGTGTCCTAGTTCTATCCTTGGCAAGTAGAACACCCTCATTGGAGTAGGTTAGAACTCCGGTTCCATGTCTAGCTATCATGGTCTATGTCGGTTATTTCCTATTCTCATCATGTGGGATACTTACTAGCATTAGAGAAGTTCTATGAAGTTTAGTTGGTGGTATGGGACGCTATCTAGACATTGCGCAATAGGCTTTGAAGGTGTTAGTTAGAGTCCCTAGGTCTTGTCTAAGACCATTACTTGAATGTCCTTTATGTGATGTATGAGTCTTAATGAACTAATCAACTAATAACTTATGTTATGAAGTATGTAAAAGGAATAAGTACCTATCTAGAGTAGTTAAGGGTTATCTAGTTAAGGTGTGAAGGGGGCATAGGAATGTTCACTTCGTATCTTACCTAAATGAGTCGTAAGAATGACTCTAGTTAGGGAAGATGTTGATTATGTTGACATGATCCGAACTTAGGAAGTCTTAAGGATTATTTAGGTAGTCTTGGAGAGGTCATGGACGTTATCTTCTTGATCTACTTAAGTAAGTCTTTTGATAGCCTTTGATGAGGAAATGTCATATTGTCTATCTATTGATATGTTTGATGTCTTGAAATGTGTATGTGACCCATTATAAGTAATCTTAAGGATCGTTTAGGCACTTCTAGAGAGGGTGTATGGGTGGTCTCTCTTTGTGTGACTTCAGTGGATCTTCAGATAGCTTTGAGTAGGATAATTACATTCAAAAGGGTGTCTAAAGTGAAGGTTAAGTACTTCGCTGTAGAGTGAATAGACTTCACTATAACAGTGAATCGACTCACTGTTAAGTGATCCTTAAAATGCATTAATTCGTTTAAATGTTATCTTATGTGTTTCTAAGTTGATAAATGTTGTTCTTATGATTATAATATGATTTTTAAATGAAAAGATGCATATTTTCAATAAATGTCCATTTTCATGATTTTTATGCATAATGTCATACTTAGTACATGTGGTTGTACTAAATCCATGCTTTTATCTATCTATATAGTTCTTGATAGGTAAGGAGCTTTTGGGAAGGAAGACTTGGACCATAGCATCATTCAAGAGAAGTTGAAGTATGTCCTCATTTGACTCGAGGGCATATATGTCTTTTATATTTTCCATTCAAAGTATTGTAATAAGCTAAGTATTTCTATATTTGTATTTTGAAGTATGGGTCGTGTCCCAAGTATTCTTGTGTCTTAAGATGATGAGATTGAGACTTAGTATGTCCTATTGCTTTATATGAAAGAGTTTTTAAAGACTATGATATGTTTAGTGAAAAGTTTTAATTCCGCACTACTTTTCACTATGTTTATGCGATGAATGATATGTAAGGTCTTGTACAAGACCTCCGAGAGGTCAAGTATGCCGGTTGCAATCCGAGATTGCCCCTATTTTGTAGGGTGTGGTTTTTGGATGTGACAAAAAATTAGCATCACATCAACTTATTTCTATTAGAGAGGCCCAGTACACATCATCCTGATACTACATTTGCAAAAGATTACAAACTTATTAAAAATAATATTGGGGTTTTAGAGACAGACCTTTGATGCTGATCAGATAACTTTTTGTAATGCTAAGCAGCAAAGCAATCCAACCCCTCGCACTAATATTCGATTCAAAATACTAATTTATAAAAAAAATCTAACAAAAAGTCATTTTGGTTTGAGTTTAGCAAATTAGGAACGAGGGAAAGTGAATGAATCAAAAATTTTGACCTTTGGCCCTTATATAACCATTCAGTTCTCGTCCATTCGGCTAAGTAAGTCGTACTTGCCAATCACTCGACGGAGTGCCAAGAAGTTTTTTATCTCGCCCTTTTCTTCGAAATTTTCCTTTTCCTAAGGTGAGATGTTTTGTTTGCTTCAAGCTCGCCAAGCAGGTTGGTGATGTGCCTAGCTGTTTTCGAGTTTGCCTAGTTTACAGTCTCTATAATGCCAATGTATTAAAGAAAACGGTGGATTTCAGCAGGGCTCGCCAACCTTTTTAGCGTCTCGCGAAATGGATCTTTTGTTCGCCAACTTTACAATTTCCACATTTTCCTCATCTTAAACTGCAGGACAAACACACCATTATTTATAAAAGTTAAATCCTAAGTTATGACCTTGGGCTGCTTCCCAAGAAGTGCCTTATTTAACATCGTGAATCGATGTAGGTTCTGCCATACTATCTGATATTGGAGCTAGTCCTAGTACTACTAGGTAGCCCAAATATGTCGTTTAGGTGGAGTTAAGGCATGGAAAACATCAGGAGTGATCTGATGTGTTGGATTGATCTAGAGTGATATCCAATCAGCTGATTTAGTGCTTCAACATTCTCTCTCATTTCGTCCAACACTCGATCTTAATTGGTAATATTTTGGAAAATGATTTAAAATGTGTCCTCTACATGACTTTTCTCATTTTCTCTGGATTTTTTACTTGTGTGGGGAGGTATATACTTCCCTTGGCCCATGCACTCTTCTTCCACCTCAATATTTTGTGGTTAAGTCTTTTAGTTGAGATACTAGTGCAGCTACTGTGAAGTCACCCTCGACTTTGTGATCTGCCCCAACTAGCTTGCCACCCACTATCTCTGTCATCCTCATAGGAACTGAATAAACAAACAATAAACAAAGAAAAACAAAACTAAAATTTTAGTTATCACTACACTAAAAAGAACTAAAAACTGTAAGTAAACTACATTTTCACGTGACACCAGTCCCCGGCGGTGGCGCCATTTTGATGCTTCACTATTTTCTATTTGTGATCAATGACACTAACCTACGGTTTGAGTGCCTACAAATCAAAGCCAGTATAGTTACCCAACCAAGGGTTGGGGTCGTGTCCCAAGGGAGTGGTAGTGAAAATAGTAGTCAACTAGAATTTCGTTTGAGTTAGTAGTAGTTTAAGATATTTTCAAATAAAGCAAAGGAAATTAAATTTGTGACACCAAAGTGTCAAATATCAAAAAAGGGGGTTTTGTCACAAGTAGTAAAAAAATTAAAATAAAGGGAAAATCAAGTATGTGGGAAAGTTCTTGGGGTGTGACCACAATATAAGTTGATGTAAATCAACGGGTACATGATTTCGATAAGAAAATTTGCAAAATATTGGTAACTAGGCAAAGTGAATTCCCTCTCAGGTAACTTGCCCCATATCAAATGTGTTCCTCTCAAACACCCACTCGTCTAATGAAGACCATCCTACGCCTTATCCGCACCCACTCTTTCGGTGAAGAGTGCTTGGATATGGGACTAGGTCTTGGGTTGAGCCTCATGTCGCCCCACTCCTTAGGACATCAATCTAGCAGTCTTGGTTTTGCGACCTCTCTCGAGCAAGCCAAAAACACATGGGTGATTTTTTTTGCAACTACAAACCGATAAAAATTAAAACCACAACCACTAGGTGAAATCACCGTTAAAATACATCTAATCCTATCAGCAAGCAAGACCAAACAATAATATCAACACATATTGCTAAATCACACACCAAGAATGGGTGGCCACACATCAAGCAATAATCAAATACACCTAAAATGATAAAGAAAACAAATGGGTATAAGAAATTAAACCTTAATATGAGAAAAGCAAGAAGAACGGAGAAGACCCACTTTTGATTTGAGGAAGAAGAACTTCTTTCTTTAAGTCTCCCACAAAACCCTCTCCAAACTTGAGAGAAAATATAAAAACTAAAGTTCTAAAAATTGATAATAATGTTTGGACCCTTTAAAAAGGGAAAATACACAAGTACCCCCCTAGACTATGACCGAAACTTCAGACACACACCTTAACTAAACTAAAGTCCTATTACCCCCCCCCCATACTTATTTTTTTGTAATTTTGTGCAGCTTGGGAGATATTAGGATGTCACATAAGCCAAAAAGGTGCACAAAATTACAAAAAAAAAAAGTCCAGGGGGTAATTGGACCTTAGTTTAGATAAGGTGTGTCTCTGAGATTTCAGTCATAGTCTAGGGAGGTACTTGTGCATTTTCTCAATAATAATTAAGGCTAGTATTTATAGTTTTCAGATTTAGTTCTAGTGAATCCGTTCGGCGACTTTAGTCGTGAGTCGCCGAGTGATTCAGAAATTCGTCCTTCTGCTAATTCATCACCTATTGTGCTTTGCCTTCATCTTCTATGTGTAATGTGACATTGTGCGGAATACTTATTCTTCACGTAACTATTCCGACTTCTCCTTTTCATCGCCTTTTGAATCCACTTCCTTCAAGGCTTTGCTTGCTAGAACAAAGGGCGAAGTGTCTCTACTCGGTCAATTGCCAAACGTGCTTGGCGATGCTCAGTCTTCAATTTCAGCTCTTTTTCATCCATTTTGTTCCCATTTTGATCCTAAGTATCCATGCTTACACTAAAACTTTAAGTACCTTATTCATCAGATATTGAGATAAAATGAGCAATTGAGGACACTATTTACTTTAAAATAAAGACCTAAATGAGTCCAATTTGAGGACTCATCAGTAATTCAATTGAAATACAACATAAGAATCACACATTCAATGTACTGATTCCAGTTGGCCTTTATAGTATTATGATGCAGACGCAAGTAACGAGGATTGGCATTTAGCGCACCATTGATCTAGTTGAGCATTCCAAAGTTAGTTGGTGAGCCTCCTTGCATTCCGAAGGAATCTTTTACTTTTTTTCTAGTATTAGATCATTAGGATGTTGTGGCGTCTATCTCAACATCCATATTAGTCATGTTAGAGGCTTCATAGACAGTCAGATGTTAGTCCTTTGAGTCTTTCAGTATTATCTCTCATTGTTAAGACTTGGGTTGCCAGTTTTGGCCAAGTTGAATGTTTCAGTTTTAAACATTCTCTATTATTACATCCTTTTTCAATTTAGTTATGTTCATTGATGTGATAGATATGAGTATCGTCTTTCGCTGAGTTAAGCAAGTCTGGCGAAGGGTCCGCTCGAGGCTAATGGTCTTCGAGTGTCAGTCCTGCCCAGGGTGTAGGCTCGGGGCATGAAAAAGTTAGTATTAGAGCATAGAGTAAAAGAATCCTAAGAAGTCTATGAAGTCGTGTCTATAGAGTCCTAGTTATCAGTATGAAGCGCGCACATTCATAATTAGGAGGCTGCAACATTTAGGAATTTCTTCACTTCTTTCGTAATCCTTTCGTACGCTAGAGTTTTAAACTCTAAAAAGTTTCAATCTAACTCATATTGGCACGTGTTTTCAGATAACCAAGCATCCACAAAGAGAAATAAGAGGTCGTCTAGCTAGGATGAATATTGAACCTCATGAACAAGAGTTACCTTATACACCTGAAGTACAACCTCAAAGGGAAGTTACTAACACTGACATTCTTGAGGCTATTAGGATGCTGAGTCAAGCTATGACTAATCAGGTTGGTCAACAAAGAGGAACTCGACAAGAAGGGGTTGACCCTTTGAAGATTCGTGAGTTCTTAAGGATGAATCCGCCAAGTTTCATTGGTTCAAGCACGACTGAGGATCCAGAGAATTTCACTTAGGAATTAAAAAAAGTTATTTGAGGTGATGCATGTTGCTGACACTAATAGGGTTGAGCTAGCTGCATATCAATTCAAGGATGCTTCTAGAACTTGCTTTGATCAATGGAAGAAGGGTAGAGATGAGGATGCACCACCGGCGAGTTAGGATTTTTTTGAGGAGACCTTCTTGGGAGTTTTTTTCACCGGGAACTGAAAGAGGACAAGGTATGTGAGTTCCTCACACTAAAGAATGAGTCTCTAAGTGCTCTTTAAAATATGGGTTGAAGATCATCCAACTATCCCTTTATGCTCCGGAGATGGTTAAGGAAATGAGAAGTAGAATGGGTTTATTTGTTGCTAGCTTGGGCCGTCTATTAAAAAAAAGAGGGAGGGGCAGCAATACTTATTGGGGACATGGACATTTTGAGGTTGATGATCTATGTGAAGCAGGTAGAGGAAGAGAAGCTAAGAGATAGAGATGTATTCAAGAATAAGAAGGCTAACACAGGGAATGAATTCGGGCAGCAGAAGAGTAATAGCAACTGGTCTTCATTCCAATAGAAACATAAGGGTCTTGCTCCATTATCTGCTAGTGACCCTGCACATAAGAACAAGGGTGAATACAATAATTATAACTTCAGAGCTAAACCTGCTTATTCTCAGGATAGCATGGCACGAGGGGGTAGTAAGCCTCCTGCATGCGCCAAGTGTGGCACGAACCATTCAGGTTCTTGTCTAGATGGATCCACTGATTGTTTCAAGTGTGGTCAGAATGGGCATTTCATGCATGAGTGTCCAAATATCAAGAAGGGGAATAGTACTGGGGGCAATAGAGCCCAGTCTTCATCAGTTGCTCCACTAGATAGGGCTGCACCTAGGGGAGCTACTTCCGGTACTGGAGGACGAACATACCGCTTGTATACTCTAAACAATTGCCAAGAGCAAGAGTATCCACCAGATGTTGTCTCTGGTATGATTCAAGTCCTTGACTTTACAGTTTATGCATCCCTAGACCTAGGAGTGAGTTTATGTTTTGTAACTCCATATATTGCTATGAAGTTTAATATTATTCCTAAGAACCTTAGTGAACCATTCAGTGTTTATACACCTGTTGGAAAGTCCATTCTTATAGAGAGTCGATCGTGATTGTCCCATTTCCGGCAACTATAAGAGTAACACGGCTGATTTAATTGAGTTAGACATGGTAGATTCCGATGTCATTCTTGGTATGGACAGGCTTCATGCCTGTTATCCCTCAATTGATTATAGAACTCAAATAGTCAAGTTTCAATTTCAAAATGAGCCAGTCTTTGAGTAGATAAGCAGTTTACCAATGCCTAAGGGTCATTTCATTTCATACCTTAAGGCAAGGAAGTTAGTTTCTGAGGGGTGTGTATATCACTTAGTTCGAGTTAATGACTCAAGTGTTGAGGTACCTCCTATTCAGTCAGTTCCAGTAGTAAAATAGTTTCTAGAATTCTTTCTAGATAATCTTCCCGGAGTTCCTTCTGAGAGAGAGATAGACTTCGGTATAGATCTTCTTCAAGATACTCATCCTTTATCTATTCCGCCATATAGAATGGTACTAGCAGAGTTGAAGGAACTTAAGGAGCAGTTAAAAGACCTCAATTGGGGCGTTTCAATCTTGTTTTTGAGAAAGAAAGATGGTTCCCTTAGGATGTGTATAGATTACCGTCAATTGAAGAAGATTACCATCAAGAATAAGTATCCTCTCCCAAGAATTGATGATTTATTCAATCAACTTCGGGGTGCCACCTGTTTTCTAAGATAGATCTCAGATCAGGCTACCACCAGTCAAGAGTAAGGGACTGTGATATTCCAAAGACACCTTTCAGAACCAGATATGGGTGTTATGAGTTTTTGGTCATGTCCTTTGGGTTGACCAATGTGCCTGCAACATTCATGGATCTTATGTGTTGACACCCAATTTTAGACCTCCACAATACAGATTATTCAGCGAGCTTCTTAAATTTGTAAACGATTTCAAATAATTAGTTTTTATAAAGCTCAAAATATTTTTCAAGTATTTAAAGTAATTTTGGTCGCTTTTTTTAAAATTTTTGATAATAAATATGTTTTTATGTAATAAGTATATTTTGTAAACATTTCAAAAATCATCTCAAAAGATTTTAATTTTAATAAGTATTTTATTAAATTAGTTTAATTTAAATTATACTTATTTTTTTTAGTTATTAGTTTATAATTAAGTTAATTATTTTATTTCGTTAAGACTAAGAAGCTCGTAAATTAATTGTGTTAGTTTGTCCTATTTGAATTTTAGCTGCTTAAATTCGATTTGGCTAAGTTTTGAGTTTCGATTGGTTATAATTGTAAACTATTCGGGTCATTTTATAAATTGCAATTATAGATATTTCTCATCTCAATTTTAAGTCCCTTATTTCACCCTCGTTAGAAACCATTTACTTCCTAAACAGACCCAACCATCCAAATTCTTTTAACAATACGAGAATCGACTCACTTCTTCCATTCCAATTTCCAACCAGCCCTGCCCAACACTAAATAATCCAGCCCACAACCGTTCCAATACAATACCATTAGACCCCTGTAGAGCTTTCTTCTTTGCAGCGAAGGACACGTACACTCCAAACTCTAGGAAAAATCAAAACCCAGCGAAATCGCAACCTCCAGCAGTCCAGACGCGAATTCAGATCGCGTGACCCTCTTCTCTGTCTTGTTCTCTCGTACGGAAGCTAGGTGTTGCAATCTCGCGTGCCTCCTCGTCCTTAATTTCTTATCGAGCGGTCAGCCTTATCAATCCGTTGAGGAATTGTACAATTTAGTACAAATTCAAGCTGTCTGGCAGCCTTATCCCTTCAAGAAAGACTTTTGGATTTCGAATTTGAATTCTATCCTAATCCTTCCCGTTTTCCCCCTCAAAATCACCCTAATCTCCTTCTATTTAAAGCTTCTTGTTGTCTTCATTAAAGGGGTTAGGAAAAAAATAGAAAAAGACCAGAAAATTTGAGAAGAAAATTTGGATATTATTAGTCTAGCTTGGAAGAAAAAGGGCGGAAAAAAAAAAAATTTTAGAATTAATTTTCGTTTTGGATTTTCTTGACAAGAAAAACAGAGAGTTACGGAGAGTTGAAAATTTTGTGGAAAATCATAGTTTGCTAATTTTTTGTTGTGTTTAGCGTAGGAGGAGAAATTTTTGTGTGGAAATTGAGGGGTTGTAAAATTTTTGTGAAATTGAGGGGCTCTTTTGGTCGATTCTCCTTCTGGTTATAGATTTCTAGAATATTAGGAGGGATTGGAGTCGAAATTTTTTTTAAAAAGTTAAGATAAAGAGAATAGTACAGTAGGAAGTAGTCACAGAAATACATACACAAGATTCGGAAAAAAAAAAGAGCGGCAGTTTGAGTGAAATACACAAATACTTCCAGAAAAGAGGAGTTAAAAATCTGAACAAAAACATAAGGGAGGAGGACTCAAGGATAGCGTACTTGCCCTATACCTTCATATCCTTTCGGTGTCAATACTCTTTCGAGTTGCTGCTCGAAATTTGGATTCCTCTTCGGGTTTTTTTTGTCGTCGACCGTGTTCGTGTCTTTGTTCGGTTGAAGGGTGTCATCTCTGCTCGAGTTCATCGTCCCGTACTCTACTCACAACGAGGTAAATTACTTCAAACTCGTTTAGTTGTCTCGCCTATCTGTCAAAGGTTAAGTGATGTCGTCAAGTTTTGATTTATTTTACAGTATTTCTTGTCTGAAGTATTTGTTCCTAACGGGGATATTTATTTGCTTATGAGTGTTGTCATGTTCAAACTTGTTGAAATGACATCTAAGGAAGTTCGAATGAAATGATAAGTTGTCGATGTTTGTTATCATGAGGGTAAAATGTCATTTGTTCACTGTTAATTTCGTTTGCGAAGTATCCTGGGATTGGGTTGTTTTAATCTGTTAGAACTGACTATTCAAAGATATTATCTAAATGGTATGTGTAGGCAGTGTTTAAATTGTCATGAATCTGCATGTTATTTCGCTTTTGATTTCTTACTCTTCTTTCCCCAGTTTAAGGTAGGATAATTGAACTAAAATGTCAGATTTGGAAGTTCTGGTATGTATCGTATTTTCCGTTTTGCTTAAATGATTTTGTGGGGTTCTAATATAATTTTAAGTTAGCTTCTAATTGCGAATAATGTCACTGAATCTGCTGATTTTTGCTCCCATATTATTCCGTCTTTGAGTTTCAATTTTTCTAGTTTGTTTTGTTAGTGTGTTTATTCGTAGATATAGAGTATCAGTTAATCATTCAAATGATCGTCTACTTCCTTATTTTACTTCAGTCTATTTTCTTTAACTGTCTAGTCTTCGTAATCGGCTTTTGTTTAGATTTTTGACCAATAGGTAATTGGCTTCGAACAGTTCGCTAAAATATCTCCATATTTCTGCCTCTTGTTATCTCGGCAGCTGTGGTGGGTTATTTATATTAAAATCTAATAAGTGTATGCCTCAAAATTTTCTTTGGTGATTAACCTTTTGTTCGATTGTGCAAACTATGAGATTCCAAGTTTTGTTTTTAGCATTAATTGTAAAGTTTCCTTGCCTTTGAATTAGCACATGTTTGTCTCCCTGCTAATCGAATCTTCACTTTGTCTTGTTCCATTGTCTTTAATAGGTGAGTTTCTCTTTGGTCGGCTGTAGTAAAACTTAAATCCTTGCTATGATGTTACGTTCATTTTAGTCGTATATTGTTTGCCTGAACATCATATGAGATTATGATATTTTATTTGGCCTATTTGAAGTAGATAAATCATTAAGTGCTCATATTTGATGTCAACAGTGTTATTAGTTGGGTTGCTATCACTTTATATTATTTCCCATGATTTCTTATGAATCTCATTTGTTCCTCTCTTTGTTTGCATGTGAAATTTGTTCGGGTCCCACGGATCTTACCTTCGCAGTTTTCTCATTGGGCCACGGAGGCCCAATTCTCTTTTACTCGAGTCAACCCCCAGGTCAATGAACAGATCATGGAGTCAAAATTCCAAGAAGTCGGAGATTTGAAGAATTTGGACCAAAGAGTCCAAATATTTTACTTTTTTTTTTAAATGTCGTATTTTTTTATTTTAGGCCCAAGCTTTGTAAATTTACTTATGATTATTTTGTTGGATTAGGACAGGTGGAAATGGGTCAAAAATCCAAAACGAAGAGGGTCCAAAAACCAATCCAGACGGATAGAAATCGAGTTTGGACTCGACACCCAGCTCTCTCTCTCTCTCTCCCTTATATTTTGTCGTTAGCTTTAAAGTTGGAAACCTCAAATCCCCACAAGACTCTATTTTGATTAAACAAATCAACCGCGACTAAATGATTTCAAATAATATTAAATAAATTTTACAAGACAACAAATTAATACTTCACCTTTCAAACAATATCAAATAATTTTCATTTCAAAATTTTAGTTAAAATTTGTAGCCAAAACTAAGTTAGTTGTCGGATAACCGCAAGTAAGCGGACGTCTTAGGTGCTTTCAAAACCTTCCTAAGACGTTAATAAGAATCCCCGAACTCCTTTAAAGTTTTTGAACGATTTTTATGTTTAAGTCTTTTAAAAACATAGTTTTTCTTGATTTTTCTTTAAAAACTAAGTAGTGACTCTAATAAAGTCGAAATGGAGTCTTCAAACCTTATTTAAATATATTTTATCGTCTTCATTGATGATATACTAATCTATTCAAGGAATGAAGAAGATCATGCTAGTCATCTCAGAATAATTCTTCATGCTTTGAAGGATAGAGAGTTGTATGTCAAGTTCTCTAAGTGTAAGTTTTGGCTTGAGTCTGTGGAATTCTTGGGTCATATAGTTTTCGGTAATGGTATTAGAGTTGACGCCCAGAAAATTGAGGCAGTGCAGAATTGGCCTAAATCCACATCTCCAACTGATATTAGGAGTTTCTTCGATTTGGCTAGCTACTATAGAATATTTGTAGAAGGTTTCTCTTCTATTTCTTCTCCTTTGATGAAGTTGACTCAGAAAACAATCAAGTTTCAATGGTCTAAAGCTTGTGAGAAAAGTTTCAGGAATTGAAGAAAAGGTTGACTATTGCTCTAGTTTTGACTTTACTATAAGGTACTCAAGGTTTTGTGGTGTATTGTGATGCATCTAGAGTTGGTTTGGGTTGTGTTTTGATGCAGAAGGGCAAGGTTATAGTATATGCCTCAGACAGTTGAAAGTCCATGAGAAGAATTACCTAACTATGACTTAGAGTTGGTTGTTGTAGTTTTTGCCTTTAAAATATGGTGCCACTATTTGTAAGGTGTTCATGTTGATGTCTTCACTGATCACAAGAGCCTACAATATGTGTTCATTCAGAGAGAGCTCAATCTTAGACAAATGAGGTGGTTATAACTACTTTTAGAATTATGATATAAGTATTCTTTACCACCCAGGAAAGGCTAATATAGTTAATAATTCCTTAAGCAGGTTGTCTATGGGTAGTACCGCACATCTTGAAGAAGAGAGAAAGAACTAGCTAAAGATGTGCATAGACTTGCACGCTTGGGAGTCTGACCCATAGACTCCACAGAAGGAGGAATAGTGGTGACAAATAAGGTTGATTCATCATTAGTGTCAGAAGTGAAAGAGAAGCAACACCAAGATCCCATTTTTCTTGAATCGAAGAAAAATGTTCATAAGCAAAAGGTATTAGTTTTTGAACATGGTGGAGCTGGGGTATTAATAGATATCAAGGTCGATTTTGTGTACCAATGGTGGATGGACTCCTAGAGAGAATCATGGAGGAAGCTCATAGCTCAAGATATTCCATTCATCCAGTTTCCACAAATATGTACCATAATTTGACAGAAGTATATTGATGGAATGGTATAAAGAAGGGCATTGTTGAATTTGTTGCCAAGTGCCCCAATTGCCAACAAGTTAAAGTAGAGCATCAAAGCCCTGGAGGTTTGGCTCAGAATATAGAATCCAGAGTGGAAGTGGGAGATGATTAATATGGACTTCATCATGGGTTTACAAAAGTCTCGCAGGCAACATGATTCTATTTGGGTGATTATTGATAGAATGACAAAATCATCCCATTTTTGAACAGTAAAGACTACCCATTCGGCAGAGGATTATGCTAAATTGTACATTCAAGAGGTGGTAAGACTTCATGGATTTCTGATCTCCATTATTTCAGAGAGAGGTGCACAATTTACCGCAGGCAACATGATTCTATTTGAGGGCTTGTGTGATTTATTTCAAGGGGAATTGGGATGATCACCTATCTCTCATTGAGTTTTCTTACAACAGTTACCACTCTAGCATCCAAATGGCTCCTCTTTATGGGAGAAGATGTAGATCTCCTATTAGATGGTTTGAAGTTGGTGAAGCACGGTTGATACGACAAGATTTAGTTCACCAAGCTATAAAGAAGGTGAAGGTGATTACAGAGAGGTTGAAAATGGCACAGAGTCGTCAAAAATCCTACACTAATGTTAGAAGGAAGCCTTTAGAGTTTGAAGTAGATGATTGGGTATACTTCAAAGTTTCACCCAAGAAGGATGTTATGAGGTTTGGTAATAAGGGAAAGCTCAGTCCCTGGTATATTGGACCTTTTAGAATATCTATGAGGATGGCAATGTAGCTTATGAGTTGGAGCTACCACAAGAGTTAGTAGTGGTTCATTCGGTATTTCATGTTTCCATGTTGAAGAAGTGCATGGGCGATCCTTCTTTTATCATACCAACTAAAAAAATTAGAATCGAAGATAATTTGTCTTATGAGGATATTCCTATGCAAATTCTAGACCGCCAAGTTTGCAAGTTGAGAATAAAGGAAGTTGCATCAGCCAAGAAGAACCAGTTTGTTGAAGAAGCTACTTGGGAAGCTGAAGAGGATGTGAAGAAGAGGTATCCACAACTCTTTGAATCTGGAGAAAATGAAGACAAAGGTACTAATTTTCTTTTTAGTACTCTTCAAGTTACGCATAAGCATGTTGTTGTTGCATTTGCTTGTTGGGTGTTTAAGCTTGATGTTACTACCCTTAGTCTAGTGAGAATAACTTCATTCAAGGATGAATGTTCCGAAGGGGCAGATATTGTAACATCTCACAACTAGAAAGAACTAGAAAGGATTTTAAAATATCAAAATACTTATTTTTGAAAAGCATAAAGAAATCTTCAGATTTTAAGTAAGTTGAAAGTGAGTTTTTTGTCAAATTCAAGTGACCATGACTCCTAGATCAGAATGAGTGAGGTGTACTTTCAGATATGTATGGAAAGACCTTAGAAGGATATTTCCAACGCCACAAGGTTTGCGTGATTTCTAGTTTGGATGAGTGAGTTATGCTCTTTGGAAGTTGGGTTGTCGGAATAAGGAAAGTCCAAATCCGGATTTTTGAGGGGTAGTTTGGTCTTTTCTTTTTCCTGTTACTTTATTTCATTTTTGTTAATTAAGTCAGGGATATAAGTTGAACTAGGTCAGTTTACACTTTTACCAAAAGAGTTAGTGTTTTGAGACAAGAGGAGAAAAGAGGAGAAAGGAGAATAGCGTTTAAGATTCGCAAAGATCGCCAAAGTTAACTTGTGGATTTAGTTGAGGGTGATCCCTAAAAAGGTATGTGGGTCTCTCATAACTTTGGGTTTGTTCACCCACATGACAAGCATGCTTGATTTAGTGTAATCTAGTTCTAAAATGATTGGATTTTGAATGTTCTTATTTGTTGTTGTTGAATTGCATTCATTCTTAAACATGAGTTGAAGTTTATGAATTTCTTGAGGAAGAAAGTGGTGTTTCTTGAGTTCATTGGGTTATATCCTTGTTTATGTAATGTGGGTACATGAAATCTAAGTAAATTTGAGAAAAAAAAATCGAATTAGAACAATTTAAGGTCAAAAAACGAGAGAAAAGTTCGTTAGGCGTCACCTGGGGGAAGGCAAGCGTGCCGCGCCCCATCTGCTCCAGAGGGCGTGCGGTGGCGTGCTTGCAGTTTGCCAAAATGGGGCATTTGGACTTTAAGGCTGGTGCGGAGCACCCCGGACGCGCCCAGATCGGCGTTTTTCACCTAGTAAGTACGTTTAAGTCTTTCTAAAGTGTTTTAACACTTCCTAATAATTCTAGCGACTCTAAATGACTTCTAAACATATAGAAATCATCTAGAAACATGAATTACAACCTTGAATCTATAACTTCAAATTTAAGGAAAGTTAAGAGCCAAGTGTAGAAAGTTCTTAGAGTCTTTCGAAGAAGTCTTTACCAATACTTTTAACTTTTTTTTAATACTTAAAGATCAAGTTGAGTAAAGAGTAAAGATGAGGAGAAGAAGTTCATTTTACGTTTCATATGTCTTTTAACAAATGCATAAAATTCGTTTTAAGACTTTAGTTTGAGTTCAGTTTAGACTAAAGTGAAGTATTTTCTTCAAAGCAGTATATTGGGACTAAGTATTCCAAAAGGAGTATAAAATGTTTTCACATGTAATAAGAATGGAAACTGAGATTTCCAAAGAGCCTTCGGGCTAGTTTTTTGAAAAAAGTAATAGTTTTCTAAATTAAGCAAACAGGGAAACTAATATTTCAAAGAGCCTTTGAGCTATAATTTTAGAACTAATCTCAAACCATATAAGTAAGTATGTTTTAAAAATATAAGATATTGTAACGACCATTTTCGGTCGTTTTGAGCACTAGAACTTTTTATGTTAGAAAATTCTTTCCGATAGATTTAAGTGGGTGTTTTGGACTATTCATAATTATAATTATGAAATTAGTGGGGTAGTTTTACTAATTTATTTACTTAGTGGTTAAGAAAATAATATTAAAATAAATTGTGGGTCACTTTTACTACTTTTTATAATTGGTTATTTAAGAATTAGGGTAATAAATAAATTGGAGAAAGAAGGAAAATTGAGGAGAAAACAATATTTGCGGCTATACCTGGAAAGAACAGCATCAAGGTAATTTTTATGCTCTCATATATTAATATTAGTAGGGTGAGACTACTATTGCACATGTTGGGTTTGATATCGGTAGTGAGAGAATCAATCTTTGTTATTATTATTATATATACATTAGTTCTTATTGGTTGGTTGAAAAGAGATTGCGGTTGAAAATGTTCTTTTGGCAAAGTATTATATACATTTTGGCTATATGTTAATCTAATAACTTTCTGCCTGCAATCATTGGTACTGATTACCAAATGATTGAGGCACTCATGTTAGTATTGATATTAACAATTGTGATATAAAGTATACATATGGTTGAGCGTTCGTTGCCACTGGTTTCGTAACCAGTGGCTTTCATTTTTTTAAAAAATATTATAGTTTTGTTATTCTATTATGATTAAGTTTGATATATTGTGATAGGTAAATATAAGGTGTATTAAATTACTTAAATTTCAATAAAATTATGCTAATTTGAAGAACTAAGACTTATCCTTAGGTTTAAACTTTAAGAAAGTGATTATAGGATTAGGTGAATTGATGGATATAGACTAGACACAGAATAATCAGAGTGTTTATGGCCTTGTGAACTTACACCTTGTGTGATATATACTTGATAGATCGGAAGGGTTCGGAAGCAATAAGGAAAAGAAAAGTGTTGGAGAAGTAGTTGCTTGACTCGGTTCTTCGGTGGAGGTAGGTTATGGTTTATGCTATTTGATAGTAAAATAGTGATTGATATGCATTGAATGATATTGTGAAGTTCTCTATGTACTTGACTGTGTGATTGTGTGATTTGGTTGTGTGGTTTGTGATTGATCTGAAATCCTGAGACCGTAGAATTTATATTCTCTAACCCTCTCTATCGAAGTGATGTCTTGAATAAAGAAGGCTTGATGAAAATAATATAACAATGAATGGAAAGCGGTGATAATAAAGGATAAATTAATAGTATACTTGGATCGGAGTGTCACATTCCGACACGGTATAATTGGATCGGAGTGTCACGTTCCGACACGGTATAATTGGATCGGAGTGTCACGTTCCGACACGGTATAGTTGGATCGGAGTGTCACATTCCGACACAGAAACATTAAAGGAAAAGGATATTGAATTAATTTAATGTACTCAATCTCAAAGAACCCATTTCCCAACGAACGTGGCGTGGAGGCATGAGTCCTTGTGTGTGCTTGATATTGTTTTAATTAGGTACTTGCTTCAATTGTCACTCATTCATGTTGTTTGTTGCTTCTCACCTATTAAGTACTATAGTTGATTTTATACTATTATTCAATATATATTGATTTCTATTTTGAGTTGGCCGATGATAAAGTACGTGTTCCTTGTACTGACCCCTATTTGTATTTTCTTCTCTGTTCTTTTGTGGAGTGCAGCAAGTGTACCATCGACTTCGACTCGCCCTCAGCTCTAGCCAGTCTCCAGCACATCAGAGTTCAGGGTGAGCTATTAATTCTAGCTCGTGCTGGATTCTCTCATTCACGTCTTGATGTCTTTGAATTTCGGACATGGATCATCTTTTTGCTTATTTTGTTTCTTAAACACTCTTAGACTTGGTAATTTGGAAATAGATATCCTTGATGTGATGACTATCAGATTTTGGGATGATAAGTATTAAACTTTAGAAACTTATTTAAATTGGTTGCTTAGTATCTTTTGGAGCTTCCGCATTATTTATATTATTTACAGTTGAACTATTGGTATATGTTGGGGTTTAGATGTGTTGGTTCGCCCACCTAAGGAGGTAAGTGTGGGTGCCACTCACGACTCGTTTTGGGTCGTGACAAACTTGGTATCAGAGCGTTAGGTTCGTTGATCTCATCACACAAGGACATGTCTAGTAGAGTCTTGCGGAACGGTATGGGGACGCCTTTACTTTTCTTCGAGAGGCTATAGGACTTCAGGAAAACTCATTTATTTATTTCTTTCGTGTAACTACTTGAATCCAATTGGTATCTAGTTAATACAAATTGGTCTCTGGACTTCTTCACTCTATTTCAAATATAGTTAGTACTAGAGTATTAGGAGTTGAAATAGCGACAAGAGAAAGAAAAAAAATTTCCTTCGAAATAGGTATATTTTCTAGGAGATGCAAAATGTGGTGATTCATTTCTAGCTTCTTTATTCAAACCCAAACTTTGAGATATGGGAAGAAAGATGACGGAGGATATGTGTTGTATCCTATGAGGTAAACTTTTTGTACGATATCTAGATATCTGACAACATGCAAGAAGTTTCATCAAGGACAACTAGAAAATGAACATCATTAAATTAGAAAATTCAGTTAGTAGAGTTTTCCTATCATATATAGGTTGTATAGAGAACGATGAAATTATGTTGAGGCAATTGAGGTATAATCTCTTTTATGATTTCATAGATTCTGTGTATATCAAAAAGGGTCATGATTGACTACTACAATAATACTAATGCTATCGGTGCTTACTTAGTTAAAGTTATAGATTGTGTTACTTTTGTTGTCAACCTAAGCTACAAAAGAATGAATATGGCTTTGGACGGGAGACCAAAAAGGTTTGGTGGCGTATTGTAGTCACTTAATGGGAAAAAATAAAATAAAATATTTGAGTACAATCTTGCGAGGGTGTGATGTATTCTACTGGTGAATTTAATGGACTTCCATAGTTGTGGTACTATGGGTATATGAAAATGGATATATCGATTATGAAATGTGAATACTAACTACTTAAGAAGTTATTAGTAATATGACATTTTTAGATAATGAGATTTCAGTGTTGCTTTCACATTTGATAAACTAGTTTATTACTACAAGTACTTGGATTGTATTATTTTTAAGGAAAATTTTGGTGTGAATCTTTGGTACAATATTAATACATTTAGGTTGTGAAACGTATCTTAAGGGTTCTGAATGAGGACTGTCGACTTTATCTAAAACTTCAAATAAGTAGATTGATATCAGAATGACAATCTTATGGGTAAAATAAGTCTCATTGAATATAATTGTGTGAAGGTGACTAAGAATTTTGATAGACTATGATTTGGAGGCAATTATATGATTAAATTTAAAATTCGTTAAATGACTTGAGTATAATAACAACTTGCGAGTATCTAAGGTTATTATTTTCTACTATTGAGTGAGTATTGTGGTTGTATGACAAATTTTAAGAGATGTTGGGACACCGCTCGAATAGAATTTAGAGTAGGTAGAGCCATAATCAAAATAAGATCAAATTTGTGGGGTGTGTGGCCTTCAGAAATAGGTCAGAGTAAGGAATATTTTCTCAAATTGGAAGGAACAAAAAAAAAATGTATCTTTGAAAGGGTTGAAAATTGGGTTCATAGACGCGTTGTTTCATCTGCTTTGTTCGGGTTATGATAATGGTGTCATGGATTCGTCGGATTGGTTAAAAACTAGAGGACAATACTTGACCATAGAAAAAAAATTGTTACTTTTGATTGTTAAAGGATCTAAGGAATAGTTTCCCTTGGAGTTTTGATTTAGAGTGTGAAGTAAAACGTCATGAGTTGTTGGTAAAAGGATGAGATCGGTAGGCGAGCTAGAGAAACAAGAGAGTGATATATTGAAGGATTGAGATATTTAGAATTTTGCATCATGAGAATAATTTGAGAAAAGTGAAGGAATAACACTTCTCATATCAACCCTTGAGGTGTAGTTGAACGTTGTATTGATTTTTGGTTATGATTTTAGATATGACTTTAAGATGTGAACTAGTCCGGTACAGACTAATTAGAAGTTTATATTATCATCAACTTTTATAAAGTTTGAATTTTGATTTGGGTGACAAACATTGAGGTATGTAAAATTTAGTGTTTTACATGGGGTTAGATTTCTCAAATTATGATAGATTATTTAAGAATGATGTACGAGGTGAGATATAATTTCACATGCTTATTAAGAATTTAGAGTTATTAAGAATTTAGAGTTGGGTTAATGTTAATATATTGATGGACTACATAAAATGTTAAGATGTGTTACCTAGACATATAATGGTGAATAAAGGTTATGAGCTTATAGTATACAAAATAATCTGAGTGACCAAAAAGTTCCCTAAGTATTGGCATGATGTATGTGATTGCTTTGAATGGTAGCTAAAGCATGGTATGTGGAAGTGGTCGGAAGTTGGCTTTGAGTGTGAGTTAATAGTTTTATTTCGATGGAATGGTATCATTAAGTTTTAAATTAGTGTTATTATCCTTGTATGGAACTCATATTTGTCATCAAATGTTTAAATAGAAACAGAGATAGCCATAGTTTGAACATGTATGTGATAAGAATACTTTGATACTAATGATTGTTTGAGAGTAAGGTAGATGATTGGTGTGGTGGCTGGTACAGGTTCACTCCTGATTGTAGCCAATATTGATTTAGAATTTTATCAGATTTATATTTGATAATATTTATTCTGATGGTTGTATCAAGGTCTAGTTAGAGAATCGATCATTTGAAAAATCCACATGAGAATAGTTTTGTTGTTAGTTGAATTTTCATACAACAATAGCTATCACTCGAGTATTGATATGGCGCCATTCGAGGCATTGTATGGGAGGAGATGTAGGTCCCCCATTGGTTGGTTTGATGCATTTGAGGTTAGACCTTGGGGTACTGATGTTCTGAGGGAATCATTAGAAAAAGTGAAAGTTATTCAAGAAAAGCTTTTAGCAGCTCAGAGTAGGCAGAAGGAATATGCAGATCGAAAGGTTAGGGACTTGTATTTTATGGAGGGTGAACAAGTCTTGCTGAAGGTTTCACCCATGAAGGGTGTGATGCAGTTTGGTAAGAGAGATAAGCTAAGTCCGAGGTATATTGGACCATTTGAAGTACTTAAGCGCGTGGGGGAGGTGGCCTATGAATTAGCCTTGCCTCCAGGACTGTCAGGAGTGCACCCGGTATTTCATGTGTCTATGCTGAAAAAATACCGTGGTGATGGAAACTACATTATTCGTTGGGATTCAGTTCTTCTTGATGAGAATCTGTCTTATGAGGAGCCTGTTGCTATTCAAGATAGGGAGGTCCGCATGTTGAGATCAAAGGAGATTGCATCTATCAAGGTTCAGTGGAAGAATCGGCCAGTTGAAGAGTCCACTTGGGAGAGTGAGGTTGATATGCAAGAAAGATATCAACATCTTTTTACAGATTTTCAGGTAGTCTTTCTCGCCCTCGCCTTTCTTTTTGATCGTTCGAGGACGAACGATGGGTAAATTGGTATCTATTGCAACGACCATTTTTGGTCGTTTTGAGCACTAGAACTTTTTATGTTAGAAAATTCTTTCCGATAGATTTAAGTGGGTGTTTTGGACTATTCATAATTATAATTATGAAATTAGTGGGGTAGTTTTACTAATTTATTTAGTTAGTGGTTAAGAAAATAATATTTAAATAAATAGTGGGTCACTTTTACTACTTTTTATAATTGGTTATATAAGAATTAGGGTAATAAATAAATTGGAGAAAGAAGGAAAATTGAGGAGAAAACAATATTTGCGGCTATACCTGGAAAGAACAGCATCAAGGTAATTTTTATGCTCTCATATATTAATATTAGTAGGGTGAGACTACTATTGCACATGTTGGGTTTGATATCGGTAGTGAGAGAATCAATTTTTGTTATTATTATTATATATACATTAGTTCTTATTGGTTGGTTGAAAAGAGATTGCGGTTGAAAATGTTCTTTTGGCAAAGTATTATATACATTTTGGCTATATGTTAATCTAATAACTTTCTGCCTGCAATCATTTGTAATGATTACCAAATGATTGAGGCACTCATGTTAGTATTGATATTAACAATTGTGATATAAAGTGTACATATGGTTGAGCGTTCGTTGCCACTGGTTTTGTAACCAGTGGCTTTCATTTTTTTTTAAAAATATTATAGTTTTGTTATTCTATTATGATTAAGTTTTATATATTGTGATAGGTAAATATAAGGTGTATTCAATTACTTAAATTTCAATAAAATTATGCTAATTGGAAGAACTAAGACTTATCCTTAGGTTTAAACTTTAAGAAAGTGATTATAGGATTAGGTGAATTGATGGGTATAGACTAGACACAGAATAATCAGAGTGTTTATGGCCTTGTGAATTTATACCTTGTGTGATATATACTTGATAGATCGGAAGGTTCAGAAGCAATAAGGAAAAGAAAAGTGTTGGAGAAGTAGTTGCTTGACTCGGTTCTTCGGTGGAGGTAGGTTATGGTTTATGCTATTTGATAGTAAACTCTTAATAGTGATTGATATGCATTGAATGATATTGTGAAGTTCTCTATGTACTTGACTGTGTGATTGTGTGATTTGGTTGTGTGGTTTGTGATTGATCTGAAATCCTGAGACCGTAGAATTTATATTCTCTAACCCTCTCTATCGAAGTGATGTCTTGAATAAAGAAGGCTTGATGAAAATAATATAACAATGAATGGAAAGCGATGATAATAAAGGATAAATTAATAGTATAATTGGATCGGAGTGTCACGTTCCGACACGGTATAATTGGATCGTAGTGTCACGTTCCGATACGGTATAATTGGATCGGAGTGTCACGTTCCGACACGGTATAATTGGATCGGAGTGTCACGTTCCGACACGGTATAGTTGGATCGGAGTGTCACGTTCCGACACAGAAACATTAAAGGAAAAGGATATTGAATTAATTTAATGTACTCAATCTCAAAGAACCCATTTCCCAACGAACGTGGCGTGGAGGCATGAGTCCTTGTGTGTGCTTGATATTGTTTTAATTAGGTACTTGCTTCAATTGTCACTCATTCATGTTGTTTGTTGCTTCTCACCTATTAAGTACTATAGTTGATTTTATACTATTATTCAATATATATTGATTTCAATTTTGAGTTGGCCGATGATAAAGTACGTGTTCCTTGTACTGACCCCTATTTGTATTTTCTTCTCTGTTCTTTTGTGGAGTGCAGCAAGTGTACCATCGACTTCGACTCGCCCTCAGCTCTAGCCAGTCTCCAGCACATCAGAGTTCAGGGTGAGCTATTAATTCTAGCTCGTGCTGGATTCTCTCATTCACGTCTTGATGTCTTTGAATTTCGGACATGGATCATCTTTTTGCTTATTTTGGTTTCTTAAACACTCTTAGACTTGGTAATTTGGAAATAGATATCCTTGATGTGATGACTATCAGATTTTGGGATGATAAGTATTAAACTTTAGAAACTTATTTAAATTGGTTGCTTAGTATCTTTTGGAGCTTCCGCATTATTTATATTATTTACAGTTGAACTATTGGTATATGTTGGGGTTTAGATGTGTTGGTTCGCCCTCCTAAGGAGGTAAGTGTGGGTGCCACTCACGACTCGTTTTGGGTCGTGACAGATATAGTATAATAATATTTTTGGGAATAGTATTGAGCATTGATATGGGGGAAATTTCAGATAACTCACAGCCCCCATAAACCATGTAGCCACCATGGGTAGAAAAGGATCATACTTTTTAGATGATTCCTTTAGTGTTTCTTAACATAGTCTAGTGGATCCACTTAGTAATTCAGGTTCTACAACAATGGCAAGGTATAGGACGGCCTTGGCTGCGTGAGGTAAAACGTTGTATCATCACTATAGCTCTTAAGTGATGGTTGTCGGTTAGAGAAACTCCCACGGAAGTTAAATGTATTTTATATACACAGTTATTTGTATTTTTACATACATTTCTGAGTTATATCGTATCTTTACATACATATTGAGTTGATAACATGTTTTAAACAGATTTTCTTTATATTGCATTTCTTTTAAATTGCTTTATATTGAAATGAGTTCAGTCTTGTTGAGTTGAGTTGAGTCAAGTAAGTTCTTCAGATTATCTTTAGAAGCCTATGTCTGTATTGTTTTGAAATGTAAGTCGCATACTCGTACGTTCAATGAAATGATGTTAGTTGACCTACTTAGTATTATGATGCAGACTCATGTAACGAGGATTGGCATCCAACGCACTGTTGATCTAGTTGAGCATTCTAGAGTCAGTTGATGAGCCTCATTCCATTTCGGGGGAATCTTTTACTTGCTTTCCAGTATTAGATCATTAGGATGTTGTGGGGTTTGTCGCAACATCCATCTTAGTGATGTTAGAGGCTTCATAGACAGTCAAATGTTAGTCCGTTGAGTCTTTCAGTATTATCTCTTACTGTTAAGACTTGCGTTGTCAGTTTTGGCCAAGTTGAATGTTTTAATTATAAACATTTAGAGTTAATACATCCTTTTTCAGTTTAGTTATGTTCATTGATGTGATAGATATGATTATTGTCTTTCGCTGAGTTAAGAAAGTCAGGACAAGGGTTCTCTCGAGGTCAGTAATGGTCTTCGAGTGCCAGTCCCGCCCAGGGTGTAGGCACATGGCGTGACAACCTAGACAACTAAGAAAACGAAAGAAGAAAATGCAGATCAAAAGCTAACAACAAACACAAACTTTTGTGGACTGTCAAGCCCCGAACTACCCCCGAGACGCGGACACGTGACCTAGGACCACAAGTGATCCCAAGCTAACCCTGCTGGAATGATCATGAGCATACTAAAGAATATAAACTGATGTCAAAGATAATCATACTTAAAATGAAAAGATGGGGAATACCCGTATACTATGGCTAAAATATTTGATAACAAATGAGTTTAATACAAAGAAAATACTAACTCAATGCTAATTTGAAACTAACTGTCTGAAATAAGCGTCTAACTGGCTAGAAATATTAGGACAGGCCCAGCTAAGTCTAGCAAAAACTGAAACTAAAGGACTAAAAGACTAGAAATAACTTATGAATATTCTCTTCGGAGAATAAGGACTCACCACTGATTCTGCTGAACTGGAGATCAGAAATCGACCTAAGCGTGATTTGGATACTGAGAACCTGAACCTACATCACGAGAAAATGCAGCGCACGTATGTGTCAGTACTTGAAAGGTACTGAGAATATAGGATAGAGTAAAGCTGAAATAAAACATAACTGAACAAGCACAAAAGCAAGTATAGTAATCTGAAATGATATACTGAATTCTGAGCTAATTGGATGCAATGACCAAATTTATAACATGCTGATATTGAATACTAACTAAATTGTAAATATGGTCAATGCAATAGAGTCTTACAAAACTATGGAAGCTACTAATAACCGATAATATAACCATATGATCTAAATGTCATGACCCGGATTCTGGAACCCGAATCGCCACCGGCGTCGTTAACCTCTCAGAGGTCGCAGACACGCCTCTTCTTGCATTCATCACATTCATATGGTTAATTTTAGCGAAAAATTTAAAACTTTTTATAAGTATGAAGTTTACATAGACTTCATATAGTTAATACTTAATTGCATCATATACTAAGCTCAACGTAAATGAAACAACCATCTATCATAAGAATCAATTTGAAACAGAATATGAATATATCATAAATACGTTTACCAAAAATGGCCTTATAACAAAAAGCTTCGAAATAAACTGTGAAGGAAACGCTAGGGAAAACATCCACTAGCTATGTCTATATATAACGCTAGACTAAGCTGTAGCATCCTCGAAATCAAGAGGACCTACCAAATGGTCTGGAGAAACGTTGAAGTCCAAACCGCTTCAAGTGTCGTCAATCTATCCTCTGACCTGCACCTATAAAAATAGTAAATTTTATAGGGTTAGTACACCACTTTTACTAAGTATGGGTGTATGCACACATACACATAAGCTATGCATGATCAAGGAAAGTTCTTCCTAAACAACATATCTTTTCTTGAAAGTGATATCACTAGACTTTCCTAATTCGTTAGTTGTGAATTGTGGTATGAATATGATGTATTTTAATGCATTCAAAGCACACAACTAATTTGTATACGATTACAATACTTTATTATCATCAACATATTTTAGAACAACTCAGGCGAAGTTTTGAGATTTTGATTATGCCAAACCCAAGAGCTCCTTTTTAGGGACTTAGTTTATTTTTCAGTCTTTTTCTTCTTGTTAGACTTAGTTTATTTTTCAGTCTTTTTCTTCTTGTTGTTGTGTAGTTAAATAATTCCTTTGGTCCTATGTTCTACTTACAAGTGCAATGATTCATTGTAGTCCCATACCCACAATGAATCGATGTAAGTAATCCAAGGACTAACGAATGATCTCACAATCTTAGAATGAGTCATTCATTACTTTATATATTCATTAACATCTCATAAGCCAGTCTCTATTGGCTATGCCACGTATTTCATTACTTTCATGTTAGGGAAGTTATGAGGTATTTAGTTGACATTATGTTTCTATTTCCCTTTATTGGCATCATATAATAAGCCATTATTTGCTGAAACTTCATGAATGTGATATTAGCAATTGACATTCTTAAACTCTTCTTCATTGCTCACTTTGAACATACGTTCCATCATCATCATTCGTTCTCACTTTCATAGTGACATCATTAAGAATAAGATCATGCGAGGTTAACATGAAATCCAGTGTCTTCCCCATACCGAAAAGAGGCGATTCACCGGTTAAAATGAATCTAGATCATCTGAACTACTCATAAAATCCAGTGTCTGCCCCACACCGAAAAGGGGTGATTCCCGGCTAAGGCGAATCCATCTCAAGTGTTCACTCCACACTGAAAAGGAGTGGCTCACCGCTATAGTGAACCAAGAACATATCATGAGAATTAACCGACATAGAATTTGAGTTAAATATGAAATCCAGTGTCTTTCCAACACCGGAAAGAGGTGGAATCACCGGCCAAAGTGAAATCGAACAAACCTAGCTCGCTTAGGTGGAAACCACTAGCTAGTTCCTATGTTGGCTAGACATAGTTCAAAGACTAGGGACTTAATGAGACTAATTATCCACCTCAGTTATAGCCTCGTATCATGAGACTTAAACATGCAAGCACATGCTCATAACTAGTCTATCGGTGTTGTGCTCACTTTCATTATCTTCTTTATCTTTTTTTAGAGTTGACTCAAGCATTATGGAAGCTTGCTTCTAGATTGAGATTTACTTACTCTTTTGATGACTTTTCATCCTTACTTTACATTGATGAAACGTGAATTGTCCTTACATATCATCCTTACTTTACATTAACGAAATGTGAATTGTCCTTACATATCATCCTTAGGTGTTAATGAGACTGGTCTCACACATTCTAACACATTCATTCGTGAGTGTTCTTGTAATATAGTAGCTTAGGTGTAAGTAAGACTTGTCTCACTTCCTTTAACACCCCATTCTGGTCACTTACTTAATTTAGACCCTTTAATTATGTTATAAATTACGTTACTTCCTTACTTTAGTGTAGTAGCTTCATTTCATCGTCTATGGACGATGAGCACTTCTTTCAATGAGTTACATATGTTCATAGTTCATTCTTTTAGATCATGTAGGGAGTTGTCCCAATGAATGTTATGCCCTTGGTTATGGATTCATTGAATTACTTTAGAAGTTCTTACATTATCGTTCGATACTCTAACTACACAAGATTGGCATATGCTTAGTTTTGGTTTGGATATTAAACTATATAACCATTTTTGTTGGCATAGTCAATTTTACGTATATTCATATTTAAATTAATATATATGAACTATTAGCCAATATTTTTAGTCATTTAAAACATAAATTTATATCCATTTACATTCATTGAATTACTTTAGAAATACTTGAGTTATCATTTCAATCTTTTGGCTATATAAGATAGGCTTAAGATAAATATTGGCATAAACAATTGGCTATAGACTTCATACCTTCTTCATTGTCATGAGCCAAAGTTTCATTCGATCATACTCAATTTGGGATACATTATTCATTTGTCAATCTTTTACTTATTTAGAGATAACATTATAGTCAATTCCCATTTAAATTTTGAACAACATTTTTGTTAGCCATTTTATTGGCATAAGCCAAACATTCACTAAAATTAAGATTTCATGGAGATCTTTTTAGCCAACCTTATAACATATTTAGGCATAACGTTTTTCAACATGTTGGACAGCATAATATGATCATTTTACGAACACAACATCATCAACAAGTCACATTAACAGTAGGTATGCACAACAGACCATAATCATCTTCATACATAACATTTTCGGACACATCTTAACATAGTATCATTCTCTTAACCAATCTTAGTTCATGACTTTAGGGTAACGTTTTTAAGACATATTGGACAACATCATATTAACATTTGATGACTTTAGAATCTTCATAACATTACAAAACAGCCAGTCAACATTCGGACACACAAACATCAACACTTGACATTTACAGATGTAACTAACATATGATTGGTTCTTAATTCACGTTGTAAATATTAGCTTCATACGATTTTAAGTTCATAGGTTCATGCGACATTCATCATTCAAGAACATTACACATAAGATCAGCCAGCACCACATACGAACAACATGATCTCTAACCTACTTAATCATTAAAATCGTACAAGGATACTAAGGAAAGGAGTTCGATCAACCCTAGTTTTCAAGATCGTTGAATCGTTTGAAAGAAAATTCTCTTGGAGAAAGAATTCCAGCAGAGAAACTCATACCTTATGTAGAATTTAATCTAAGAAGATCACCTTGCACGAAACCTTGAAGAAAACCTTCAATTAGCCTAAGAAATCTTTAGCGTTCTACGTTTTCTTGCGGTTTGTCGCCTACTGCCTTAGCGTCGTGAGTCTCAAAGTTTTGATCGTGACTTTTAGGTTTGGGAGCTGATATTGAATTATACAACTTAGGTTTAATAAGTTAATTTAATAAACTAATTAATTACTTACCAAAACGCCCCTCCTAAGTTGACTAAACATAGGAGAATGTTGACTTGACCGAAAATCTAGAAATTGGGGATTACTATGGTTTTTGTCAACATTTTGACTTTATATTAATTAATTAAATCCTTTAATTTAAATAATTTATGGACCTAGGGTAAGTACTAAAGTACCCCTAAGTTTTTGGAACCAAAATCAACCCTTTAGGACCATCCTAGGTTAAGTACTAGGATGTTTCTTGAATTATACTAGGTTAGTGTAAGGATTTCGTTTAGACCATTTAACTAAATAATAAACTTCTAATTTAATTAATTAGGTGACCTAAGGTAATTACTAAAGTACCCTTAATCCGTTAGGATCATAACAAATCTTTTGAAACATCCTAAGTTAGGTACTAGGTTGTCTTTTTCTTGTTTTAACCGAAATTTGGAAATTGCTTTGTGATTTCGGTTTTGCCCCTTTAAATTAATTATTAAGTTTCTAAATTAATTAATTAATTATCCTAGGGTAATTACTAAAGTATCCCTAGGTTGTTAGGACCTTAACTAACTCTTTGTACCTAACTAGGTTAGGTACTAGGTTGTCTCTTCAACTAGTACTAGGTTAGTGTCAACCCGATTTAGTCTTAGGTTGTCGGGTCCACTAATTAGTTTATTTCGTTTGGTCCTAGGTTATTTATCTAGTAAGGGAAGTAGGTTAGAGTCTAGAATTATTTAGAAAGTTAGTCCCCACATGGAGTGGTCCCTTGTGCATGTTTTCCCCCCTAACTACCCTAATCGAATTCGGTTAGGGTAGTCCCCTCCTTTGGCCGCTTCTTCACATGTCTTGAACATGTGCTTGCACATGGGTTGGTTGTAATTTCCTAACTAAACTATTATTTATGGTTCATTTGGGAATGTTTACTTATTGTCCCAAGGATCATCACTATGTCCTTGGGCACTGCTTAATCTACATAATCATTTTAATTAATCATGTGCCATGGTATCTAGGCTTGACACTTGGATGCCTCATACTTTTTTGTGAGTTGGATTAAATATATTTTTTTAGCTTAGGGTCTTCATTGCATGTAAATTTCCTAAACAAGATTATTAATACTTAGAAAATTTGCTAACACCCTTTAAGCCAATATTTTTTAATATGCCCAATATTTTTCTTATTTGGTTATTTTATAGAAATTGGCTAATACCCCTTAACCAATTTTCTATACTATGCCAAATATTTCTCAATATTGGGCATTCGAATGTCTATGTACCCCAAATATGCATTCTTACAGACTTACTAGGCTCTTCATTAGACATGTAATTTTTCCGAAATGTTACACTAAACGTGGAGTGTGATGTATATGCCCCATCTAGAGGACCCAATATACCCTGCCAGAGGTATAAAGGCATGCTGACATGATCACTAAATTGATACCCACAGGGGACTTACAATCTACTTGGCTAGTAGTTCTGGGACTATTTGGATACGCTGAACCCTAGTCCAACTCGGTATTATGCTACTCCCAATGAATTAAGTAGTTAAGACATTATAACTGAATTTCTGTAAATACTGGATAGCTAAAAACTTAACATGCAAACTAAGAATGCTTAACTGACTGCCAAGCCTTTACTAAAACGGGCCCTAGTCCCTCATTTGAGTCCGTAGTTTGGGTCTGCTCGACAGGCCTTTACTAAAACGGGCATAACTTTTTACTCAGAGGTTGGATTTTAGCAAACTTTGCGGCTATAGAAAGATAATTCAATTATCTATCATTTAGTAGGTCATGGGACACCTATTTATTTTGTGCTTAGAGTTTTGACTATTTGAAGTTGACCCAACAATATTTCTCCCTTAACTGACTGTCAACTTTCACGTACGGTACGTAGGTCCATCTACGGACCGTACTGGTCAATCGTGGTTCATGTCAGAGGCTGGGTAAATGGGGTCTTGTCAATGGACACAGACTACGAATCGTAGTTTGACTTACGAACCGTAGGTCTGTCCGTGGGTTGAGACTTAGCCAATTTTTCTGAATTGAGTTTCGGGAGAATTTCAATGGAAAACGATGGATGCGCAGTACGGGCCGTAGATCAGACTACGGTCCGTCGATAGTCACCGTCGATTGAACCTGCAGATTTCTGAAAAGCTGATCTATGGTCTATTTTGGATACTAGGTGTTACATTATCTCCCCTTGGGAACATTCGTCCTCGAATGAAGACTAATCTAGCTGAAATAGAGGGATAGAGGTACAATCCCTACTACTAAATACAAAGGACTAAGTTTCTGACTGAATTTAGTTCCAAAAACATGCAAATACGCTGAAAATGCAAGTACAAACTGAGGGAACATGATTCTAAGGCTGAATTCATGCATGAGTGACTAAAAAACTGAAGAGGAACTATTATCTCAAGATGGAGCGGAATCGGAAGGAACGAGATGAGGATACTTGGCTTTCATGGCTGCTTCTACTTCCCAAGTAGCTCCCTGTACGGAATAACTCCTCCACAAAACCTTGACTGAAGCGACTTCTTTGTTTCTCAACCTTCAAACCTGACGGTCAAGAATCTCAATTGGTAAAACCTCATAAGAAAGACTATCTTTCACTGCCACACTCTCTAATGACACTACAGAGGGTGGGTTACCCACAGAATTTTTCAAGAGTGAGATGTGGAAAACTGGATGCACTGCTGCTAGTTCTGCTGGAAACTCTAACTCACATGCCACCTTGCCAACCCTTTTCAAGATCCTGTAAGGGCCTACATATCTAGGATTGAGCTTCCCTTTCTTGCCAACTTTAATTACCCCTTTCATAGGAGACACTTTCAAGAAAACCCAATTGTCAACTTGGAACTCTAATTCCCTTCTCCTTATAGCTGCATAAGATTTCTGACAACTCTGGGCTGTCTTGAGTCTATCCCTAATGAGCTTCACTTTCTCCATTGCATAAAGGACTGAATCAGGCCCTATCAAAGCTGTTTCACCTAATTCAAACCAACCAACAGGAAATCTACATCTACGCCCATACATTGCCTCATAAGGGGCCATAAGAATACTGGAATGGTAGCTATTGTTGTAGGCGAACTCAATAAGAGGAATGTGATTATCCCAATTACCCTTGAAATCAATCACACAAGCTCTTAACATATCCTATACGGTCTTAATAGTACGCTCTGCCTGTCCATTCGTCTACGGATGAAATGTTGTGCTAAGATTAACCTGAGAATCAAGACCCTTTTGAAATGACTTCTAGAAATGAAAGGTAAAGTGAGGACCTCTATGTTAGATGATAGACAAACAAACCCCATGAAACCTCACAATTTCATTAATGTAAAGTTTGGCATAGTCCTCTGCTGAATCTGTAGTCTTGACCGCCAAAAAGCGAGAAGACTTAGTAATCTTGTCAACTATCACCCAAATGTAGTCATGTTGTCTGCGAGTACGCGGTAACCCTGTGATAAAATCCATATTGATCACTTCCCACTTCCAAGTAGAATGTCAATCTCTTGAGTCATACCCCCTAGTTTTTGATGTTCTACCTTGACTTGCTGGCAAATGGGGTACTTACTCACAAAATCTACTATATCTCTCTTCATGCCATTCAACCAATAGACTTTCCGTAGATTGCGGTACATCTTAGTGGCACCTGGATGAATAGAATATCTGGATTTATGGGATTCTGCAAGAATATGTTGTCTCAACTCGCCCACATCAGGAATGCAGAATCACCCTGGTAGCGAAGTACACCATATCCTCCTTGGGAGAAAACCTCCACTCTCTAATTATGGATTGCACCCTTAAGTTCAAGCAAGATTGGATCACTGTCTTGCTTTTCCTTAACCTCCAGTACCAAATAAGATTCATAAGGCGAACTCCCAAGCGAGCAAGCCTGTGAACATCCTTCAACATGGGCTACACTACCCATAGATAATCTACTAAAACATCTTGAACTACATTCACCTAACCATAATGGTAATGCACTCAAGTCATCTCCTCTGACGAAGATTCAACTCTTTTTGAGTGAACACATACTGAAGGATCTTATAGTCAGTGAACACATCTACATGAATACCATACAAGTAATGTCTCCAAATCTTGAGTGCAAACACCACTGCTGCAAGCTCGAGGTTATGAGTTGGATAGTTCTCCTCATGCACCTTAAGTTGTCTAGAAGCATAAGCTATAACCTTTTCTCACTGCATCAACACGCAACTTTGGCCAAATCAGGATGCATCATAATAGATCACATAACCATCTGAACCCTTTGGTAGAGACAAGACAGGAGTTATAGTCAATCTAGTTTTCAATTCTACAAAGCTTTTCTCACAATCATCTGACTATTGAAACTTGACCATCTTCTGGTCAACCTAGTCAATGATGATGCTATGGATGAAAATCTTTCCAAGAACCTTCTATAATAACCCGTTATACCTAAGAACTTCTTATATCTGTAGCAGAGGTAGGTTTTGGCCATTGCTTCACTCTTCTATCTTCTACGAATCCACTTGGATCCTCTCGCTAGATACAATGTGACCAAGGAAAGCAACGGGTTGCAACCAGAACTCACATTTGCTAAACTTAGCAAATAACTGTTAATCCTTGAGAGGCAGAACAACTCTCAAATGACTCGTATGTTCTTCTGCATTCCTACAGTAAATGAGGATATCATCAATAAAGACGATAACAAACAAGTCCAAGTATTGTTTGAACACTGTGTTTATCAAATCCATGAAAGATGCATGTGTATTGGTTAGTCCAAATGGTATAACTACACATTCATAATGACCATACCAATTTTTGAAGGGTATTTTCAGAATGTCACTATCTCTGACTCTTAGCTGATGATAAACCGATCTGAGGTCTATCTTTGAGAAGTGACTAGCACCCTGAAGTTGGTCAAACAAGTCATAAATCCTGGGGATGGGATACTTATTCTCTATTGTGACCTTATTCAATTGTCGGTAGTCAATGCACATTCTGAGAGAACCATCTTTCTTCTTTATGAACAACACTGGTGCACCCCATGGTGAAATACTAGGTCTGATGAAGCCCTTATCTAGAAGGTTTCTCAACTGCTCTTTCAGTTCCTTAAGCTTTGTTGGAGACATTTTTTAAGGAGGAATAGAAATAGGTTGGATATCTTGAAGGAGATCAATTCCAAAGTTGATCCCCCTTTCGGGAGGAACTCTGGAAAGATCTTCTTAAAACACTTCTGGAAACTCACTGACTAGTGGAACTGACGCAAGAATTTGGGTTTCAGAGCTAAAATCCTTAACCCAAACTAAATGATAGAGATAACCCTTTGAGACCATATTTCTAGCCTTAATGTAAGAAATAAATTGCCCCATAGGAGCTAAGCTACTACCCTTCCATTCTAAGATTGGTTCGTTTGGAAACTGAAATTGAACAATCCTTGTTCTACAATCGACTGAGGCATAACACGAATGTAACCAATACATGTCTAGAATGACATCAAAGTCTACCATTTCTAACTCTACAAGGTCTGCTGAGGTGAATTCTGAGAGACTGTGACATGGCAATTTTTGTATATCTATCTTGCTACAACTGGGTCACCGACTGGAGTAGAGACTGAGAAAGGTTCTGAGAGAGTTTCAGGATTGAAACTAAATTGGATTTCTATGTAAAGAGTTACAAAAGAAAGAGTAGCCCATGGATCTAATAATTTATAAACATCAAATTCAAAGACTCGTAACGTACCACTACATCAGGAGAACCTTCCTGATCCTGGCGACTCTAAAGAGCGTACAACTTGTTCTGGCACTGACCCCCGCCTGTACCAGATGAGTTAGCCTGCTAAGTCAGGTGACTTGCTGGTGTTGCTGAAGTTGTAGATTGAGCTCTACCATTACAACCTCCTTGACCTTGTCTACAAGGACAATCCCTCAACCTGTGACCAGACTGACCACACCAAAAGCATCCTTCCTTTCCTACGAGGCACTCTCCTGGATGGTTCTTACTACACTTAGGGAAAATGAGGTAAGTCTTGGTGCCTGAAACACTTTCCTGAAACTTAGGTCCTGGAGCCCTAACCTTCTGATCATACCTGTTCTTAGAGGATGGAACACTAGTTGATGAAGGGGCTGGGGTCTAAAATTTCTGATGACTCTGTGAGCGATTTCCACCACCCGATTTCTACTAAGATAGTCATAGTTCCCAGTACTAGCCTGCTTATTCTCCTTGGCCTGTTCCCAAAGCTTATCACCCTCAACCTGTTGAGCATGAGTCATAAGCCTAGAGATTTTCATATCGTCCAGTAACATAGCATTTCTTCACTCAATTTTCATCAAACCAGACACTCCATACAAGAACTTATTCATCTGAGCCCTGGAGTAATCAACCATGTGAGAAGTATACCTGGAGAGTTGGTAAAACTTGAGCTCATACTCATGGACCGTCATGTTTTGTTGCCTTAAGTTTATAAATTCCTGATTCTTTGCTTCTCTCAACTCTATTCGGAAAAAACTATCCATAAAGGTCTCACTAAAGCAATCCCAAGTAATAGGAGCTGCATCTGTACCCCTATTTTCCTTCCACTGAGTGTACTAGATATGAGCAATATTTTTCAACTGTTATGATACCAACTCAACCCAATCATTTCAAGTTACCTGCATCACCTCAAAGATCTTCTTGATCTCATCCAAGAAATTCTAGGGATCCTCAAGAGTCTGTGATCCTAAGAATTCAGGCGTATTAATTCTAACAAATTCATGGACCCTTGCTGCCGCTGATCCACCGTTTGCATTCAAAGGAGATTGAAGCCGATTGTTCTGGTTGTCCACACTCTGAGACAACATCTGAATGACGTTCCTAAACTCAGGTTTAGAGACTTCCTGATCTGGGACAGGAGGAGATGCGTTTGCATTCCTGGCATCCTCATTTGTGGCATTAGCTCTACGAGAAGGAATGATCTGAAACGTAGAACGTCAAGTTAGAATGAAATTAGACCATATCTTACCCACGATAAGAGTAACAAGAAAGTGAAGTTTTTCTAAAACACTTCGTAGTCTCCCTCTCATTAGATGTGGTGCATTTCACACCTATGAAAAGAACTCTATTTAATGCGGCTTTTCAGATATCATAGGACAATTAAACCTAGTGCTCTAATACCAAGTCTGTCATGCCCAGATTTATCCCCGAGACGCGAACACGGGAGCTAGGACCACAAGTGATCCCAAGCTAACTCTGCTGGCATGATCATGAGCATACTAAAGGATATAAACTGATGTGGAAGCTAAATATTAACTCAATACTAAGCTAAAACTAACTATGTCTGAAATAAGCCTCTAATTGACTAGAAATGTTGGTACAGGCCCCAGCTAAGTCTAGAAAAAACTAAAACTAAAGGACTAAAATACTAGAAATGACTCATGAATATTGTCCTCAAAGAATGAGGACTCACCACTAATTCTATTGAACTGGAGATCAGAAATCGACCTAAGCGTGATCTGGATACTGAGAACTAAACCTACATCACGAGAAGATGTAGCACACATATGCGTCAGTACTTGAAAGGTACTGAGCATGTAGGATAGAGTAAAGCTGAAATATAACATAACTGAATAAGCACAAGCAAGTATAGTAATCTGAACATGATCTACTGAATTCTGAGCTAACTGGATGCAATGACCAAATTTATAAAGTCTGACTGAACTATGGGAGCTACTAATAACCGATAATAAACCACATGCGCTAAATGTGGAGTCCGATGTATACGCCCTATTGAAAGGACCCAATATACCCTGCCAGAGGTATAAAGGCATGCTGGCATGATGACTAAACTGATGCCCACATAGGGGACTTACAACCTACTTGGCTAGTAGTTCTGGGACTATTTGGGTACGTTGAACCCTAGTCTAACTCGGTATTATGTTATTCCCAATGAATTAATTGATTAAGACATCATGACAAAATTTCTGTGAATACTTGATAGCTCAAAACTTAACATGCAAACTGAGAATGGAACAATTAATCTGATAATTATGCATTAATAACTATAGCATGTATAGCTGAAGTAACTGAAATATCTGACCTAGCATGTGTAATTCAAGAACTAAAGAAATACATAGCTAGGATTTTGAAATTTATGCAATAAACTGAATAATAACTTTACAATCTGATTTGGAACATATATCTAACTAATTCGTGATGATCTGTTGTAATTCCAGAAGCCCTATGTCTATCCATGATAAGAGAATCAAGAACTGATTGAAAACTAGGGACCTAATGGGTGAAAGGAACCCACTAGTGAAATCTCACATACTTGGTGATAAAATCCACGAAGAAATATTTAGATTTCGGGGCTGGAACTGCTGGAACCTTATTACGTTCTTGAACTAGGTTTCTTGACATTTTTCTCCTTTCTTGCTTCTAATTTTCTAAGTTTTGATTTATGATTTTGACTTAGGTTAGTTCTTGTTATGTTTCTAGTATTAAACTGACTAAAATATAATGTTTTAGAATCAAAATGATGTATCTTAGGGGTTAAACGAAGTAGGAAAAGACCAAAAGACCCCTGAGTTAATTGATGTGGACCAAACGAGGATCTGGACTGACGGGCCGTCGTTCAATCGACGGTTCGTCGTCTGGGTCCGTAGTCTGGGTCTTCTCGATAGGCCTTTACTAAAACGGACATAACTTTTTACTCGAAAGTTGGATTTTAGCAAACTCGGTGGCTATGAAAATATAATTTAATTGTCTATCATTTTATAGATTATGGGACACCTAATTCATTTTGTGTTAAGATTTATGACTATTTGAATTTGACCCAACAATATTTCTCCCTTAACTGACTGCTAACTTTACAGTCACACCTACGGTCTGTAGGTTCATCTACGGATCGTACTGGTCTATCATGGTACATGTCAGAGGCTGGGTAAATGGGGTATTGATCCACGGACACAGACTGCGGACCATAGTCTGACTTACGAACTGTAGGTCCGTCCATGGGTGGAGACTTAGCCAATTTTTCTAAACTGAGTTTTGGGAGAGTTTCAGTGGAAAACGACGGATGCACAGTACGGGACGTAGATCAGACTACGTTCCGTCAATAGTGACCGTTGATTGCACCTGCAGATTTTTGAAAACCTGATTTCTAGTTTGTTTTGGATAAGGGGTGTTACATGGACGTTGTGGGCAGGACGATCACAAGAGACAGACTTCTACTTATTTCCTAAAGATGATTGACACAGACTTTTTAATAGACTTTTTTAGAATATATTGGGGTTTCTGTTTTATAACTTTCAATTCAATAATTTTTCCACTATAATAGTATATACACTTCAATATATTGTGTTTTTATGTATTTTCGATACAATATATTGAAATGTTTCTATTATGAAATAAAAATTTGTTCATATTTGTATTAGTTTCTGATTGGTGATGATTAAATAACACCATTAAATTATTAACATTTGTAAATATGAAAGAGTGTACATGTAATGACTAGTTTTGTGGAATTGTGATAAATAATATATCTGATACATCACCATTGTAAACAACATGTCTTTAATGTATCACATATAACATAAAATCTAAAAAAAAAATGTATTTGGTACATTCAATTATGAACATTATACAGGTAATAAATGTACATTACAAGTGTTATAAATTAAGTGTATCAATAACATCATGAATGATAAAATGTGTGATACTTTAATTCATGAAGATAGATTGATTCAAAATAATTTTTAAAATTATCCTAATTTTGTGTTGTTCATCACAAACATTATAATTACATCTGGAACAAAAATATAGATAATTGTACATTCTGAGATTAACAGAACAAAATAGATTGATACAATAGTCAAACAAAATTAGTTTTTAGATAAACACTCGAAAACTTGAGTTTATGTATCTTGAAAACAATACAAACTAAAAAAAGAGGGTGTATCCATTGATAAAATATAACTATTCCAGATAACTAAATTCTCATGGTATACTAGTGTGAAATGACCCTTAGGCTTTGATGCATAATCATTATCAATAACATATCCTGCATCAGCCTTTTCACCGTCGTATTTTCATAGCAAAGTTGCATAAATTGAGCGGATATAATCGAATCAGAAACTATTAGATGGAATTGGAATTTCAACTCTAAGGAATTTAGCAAAGGCAACTGCAAACAACCCACAAGCCCTACAAAATGTAGAAGATACATTATAAAAATGAATTGAACATATACTATAAACAAAACTTTATAAAACTTACATTTGAATAAGATTGATGATACATTAAAGAACATGATTCAAGAACATTAGTGTTATGTATTAATACCTTAAATTGAATATGATATGTTGCAATATAATAAAACTACATTTTCAGTAACGTATCATACATTTGAATCAACTACTAGATGCAAGATTGAACATCAAAAAGTAGCATAGAATTAGATTAAAAATTGTTACATTGGGTAGAATGAGTCAAGAAATTGTAGATAAATTTTTTCTATCCTTTTTTCAGCAATGTATCATGCATTTGAATCAACTACTAGATGCAAGATTGAACATCAAAAAAATCGTACAAATAAATCAAAAATCATTACCTTGATTAGAGTAGGTCGAGAAATTATAGACGAAGCTTTTCTACCACTTTTTTTGAAGGAGCGTGATCCAAATCAAAAAAGAAGGATGAATTTTATTTTTTTTTGAAGAAGAAGAAGATGACAACAAAGAAGACGAAAATTTTACCAATAAATTTATTTGAATTTATTTCAGTGGAGAGAGAATTATTTTACAATTCAAATTGAGATGAAATTATAACTGATAAGATTGTGGAGTAAAATTACGAAGAGATTAAAGGACTGAAAAAAGGAAGGGTAAACGTTGGTAAGGATGAACACTTATGTATCCGGCTGACTTGAGAATTAGGGGAAGATAAAGGATTTTGAAAATATTTTGAAATGGTAGGAAATAATGAAAATTATAAAAAATAAAGGTGTGTATATCGGCAATCTATCCTACTTTAAGGCAAGTCTGAGTTTGTATTTTGAACTCGGTGTGAATATGTTGACTCCTTTGTTCATTTATTTTTTCGCAGTGTGAATCTCAAAGATTATAATAAAAAGTAATTGTTATTTTTCTTTTTGATAAATATAACATTGAATTTTTTTGGAAATGTGTGTTGAATTAAGAGGTAAATGGATTGAAAGCTATGATAACAAGTTGAATAAGTATATTTGCAAGAAAGGTGTTGAATAAATTAGAATACAAATAGTACTTTCACACATTAAAATTTATGGATTTAATTATTAAAATTCGAAGCTGCTATTTTTTACTCTTTTCGTTCATTTATGTTTGTCCAATATACTAAAAAATAAATAGTTATTCAATAATACCTGTCCAGTTTGAAAAATTAAGAAATAATTTACCCTTTTGTGTCTATTTTACCTTTATTGTTAAGGAAAAATTACGCGGATAAGAAAACATATACTAGTTGTATTAGTCAACATAGCTATATATATATTATACACACACACACACACACACACACACACACACACACA
>NC_028639.1:12088040-12092168 GCF_001406875.1 Solanum pennellii
TATATATATATATATATATATATATAATTTCAAAGACCTCCTTCAGATTTAGCTTCATAACACACACCTTCCTTGTATATGTAATACTTTCCTCCTTTTCTTTGAGTTTTTGGTAACAATTCATTTAATTTATTGATTATTCATATAAAAATATTATGATACGACTAATTTACCCTTTTTAGTATATCCTATTTTGTTAAGAAGTTTCTTTTCCAAAAAAAATTGTTATTAATTAAAAATTTCATCTTTCATTAAGAATATTTTTTATCTTCCATTAACCCATTCTGCTAAACTTTTTTTAGAGTTGATGTCACCAATTTGTTTGTCTGATTTTACTGAAAATGAAGAATTCTGTATCAAATGTTGAAACTCGAAAATGGAGTATCTCAATTTTCATATCGACTGGAATGCAAACAAATTAACATACATTTTTTTCTAATTTTGATCTTTTTCTTTTCATGTTCGGTAATTAAGTCATCTTAAAATATTTATAAAAATTCAAAGTAGTACACAAAACTTATATGTATATAAATATAGAAATATATAATTGCTTCAAAAAAACAAAACAAAATCAAGCCTGAAAACATTTTTAGATTTTTCGAAAACAACTATTTTCAATTATCTAAATTCAAGAAGCTTAAAAATTAATCAAATTGTGGAGGGTTAAAATTGAATGTCAACATATATTTTTTTTTAGGCTAGTCTGAATTTGTAATTTGGGCTCGTTGTGAACATGTTGACTCTTTTATTCATTTATTTTTTCGCAATATGAATCTCAAAGATTATAATAAAAAGTAATTGCTATTATTGTTTTTGATGAATATAATATTGATGTTTTTTGGAAAAGTGTGTCGAATTAAGATGTAAAATGGAATGAAAGCTATGATAACTAGTTGAATAAGTGCATTTGCGAAAAAGGTGCGGAATAAATTAGAGTAGAAATAGTACTTTCACACTTTAAACTCTATGAATTTAATTATTAAAATTCGAAGACACTAATTTTTACTAGTTTCATTAATTTTTGTTTGTCCCATATACTAAAAAATAGTTACTCAATAATACCTGTCCAGTTTAAAAAATTAAGAAATAATTTATCCTTTTGTGTCTATTTTACCTTTACTATTAAGGAAAAATTACGCGGATAAGAAAACATATACTAGTTAAGTTAGTTAACATAGCTATAGTTTGAAATAATTACGGCTCGCAACTAAATTTTAGCTATATTTTCATCGCCTCTCTCCTCTTTTTCTCTCTCTCTCTCTCTCGCCTCTCTCCTTCTTCTCCCAATTTTTGTTCGTCTCTCTCCTCTCTCTCTCTCTCAATCTTACTTTCCAGAAATACAAATACATATATATACCATGTACATATAAACAATTTATCTGATAGATATACATATGCAGTTCGCATTTCTTCACTCTCTCTCCCTTCTCGCTCCCCTCTAACTATTAAAAAAACATTAATTAAATTTTCCTATATTATCCTTGCAACTTATTCTTTTTTTAGAATATTCACATTAATTTGTGAAAATTTGAAGAACTCTTTTTGAATAAATTACTAAAACATGTTATTTATGCTTTTTTAAATATGCATATAAAAAATACTATGAAAGAAATATTTATTATAATATTCATATTAATTACTAGAGTTTGGCAGTAGCAACGGTAGTGGTGGGGCTCCAAGAGGATTTAGTTACTTGACCAATGACTTATGACCAACTAATGAGGTCATTGAAAATTTTTATTTCTCTCAGTCTGACGGCTTTTAGGTGTTTGGTCACGAATTATTTTTTACCTTTTTTACATATATATAATTTCAGAGACCTTCCCCAGTTTTAGCTTCGTAACACTCACCTTCCTTGTAATTTACAATGGTATGTTATACTTTCCTTTCTTTCTTTGAGTTTTTGGTAACAATTCATTTAATTTAATGATTATTAATATAAAAATATTATGATACGACTAATTTACCCTTTTTAGTATAACTTATTTTTTAAAATAGTTTCCTTTACAAAAAAATTGTTATTAATTAAAAATTTCATCTTTCATTAAGAATATTTTTTATCCTCCATTAATCCATTCTGCTAAACTTGTTTTAGAGGTGATATCACCAATTTGTTTTTCTGATTTTACTGAAAAATGCAGAATTTTGTATCAAATGTTGAAACTTGAAAATGGAGTATCTCAATTTTCATATCGACTGGAATGCAAATAAATTAACGTATATATTGTTCCAATTTTGATCTTTTTCTTTTCCTGATCATAAATTCAGTCATCTTAAAATATTTATAAATATTCAAAGTCTTACACAAAACTTATATGTATATAAATATAGAAATAAATAATTGCTTCTAAAAATAAAACAAAATCAAGCCTGAAAACAATTTTAGATTTTTAAAAAATAATTATTTTCAATTGTCTAAAATTCAAGAAGCTTAAAAATTAATCAAATTGTGGAGGGTTAAAATTGGATATCAATATATCCTATTTTTTAAGGCTAGTGAGTTTGTATTTTTGACTCGTGTGAACATTTTGACACCTATTTTCATTTATTTTTTTTGCAATATGAATCTCAAAGATTATAATAACAAGTAATTGTTATTATTGCTTTTGATGAATATAATATTGAAGTTTTTTGGAAATGTGTGTCGAATTAAGAGGTAAAATGGAATAAAAGCTATGATAACTAGTTGAATAAGTGCATTTCTAAGAAAGGTGCGGAATAAATTAGAATAGAAATAGTACTTTCACACTTTAAAATTTATGAATTTAATTATTAAAATTCGAAGCCACTAATTTTTACTCGTTTTGTTCATTTTTGTTTGTCATTTACTAAAAAATAGTTATTCAATAATACCTGTTCATTTTGAAAAATTAAGAAACAATTTATCCTTTTGTGTCTATTTTACCTTTACTATAAAGGAAAAATTACGCGGATAAGAAAATATATACTAGTTAAGTTAGTTAACATAGCTATAGTTTGAAATAATTACGGCTCGCAACTAAATTTTAGCTATATTTTTGTCGCCTCTCTCCTCTTTTTTTCTCTCTCTCGCCTCTCTCCTTCTTCTCCCAATTTTTGTTCGTCTCTCTCCTATCTCTCTCTCTCAATCTTACTCTCCAGAAATACAAATACATATGTATACCATGTACATATAAACGATTTATCTGACATATATACATATGCAGTTCGCATTTCTTCACTCTCTTTCCTTTCTCGCTCCCCTCTAACTATTAAAAAAACATTAATAAATTTTCCTATATTATCCTTGCATCTAATTTTTTTTTAGAATATTCACATTAATTTGTGAAATTCTGAAGAATTCTTTTTGAATAAATTACTAAAACGTGTTATCTATGCTTTTTGAATATGCATATAAAATAATACTATGAAAGAAATATTTATTATAATATTCATATTAATTACTAGAGTTTGGTTGTAGCAATGGTAGTCGTGGAACTCCTAGATGATTTAATTACTTGACCAATGAATTATGACCAACTAATGAAGTCATTTAAATTTTTTATTTGTCTCACTCTGGCGACTTTTAGGAGTTTGGCCATGAATTGTTTTTTACTTTTTTATATATATACATAATTCCAGAGACCTCCCTCAGATTTAGCTTCGTAACACTCACCTTCCTTGTATATGTTTTACTTTCCTCCCTTTCTAGGAGTTTTTGGCAATAATTCATTTAATTTATTGATTGTTAATATAAAAATATTATGATACGACTAATTTAACCTTTTTAGTAAATCCTATTTTGTTAAAAAGTTCCTTTTCCAAAAAAAAAAATTGTTATTAATTAAAAATTTCATCTTTCATTAAGAATATTTTTATCTTCCATTAATCTATTCTGCTAAACTTGTTTTAGAGTTAATATCACCAATATGTTTGTCTAATTTTACTGAAGATGAATAATTTTGTATCAAATGTTGAAACTTGAAAAAGGAGTATCTCAATTTTATATCGACTGAAACGCAAAAAAATTAACATACATTTTGTTCTGATTTTGATCTTTTTCTTTTCCTGTTCGGTAATTAAGTAATCTTAAATATTTATAAAGATTCAAAATCGTACACAAAACTTATATATATATATATATATATATATATATATATATATAGAAAA
>NC_028639.1:12092686-12093867 GCF_001406875.1 Solanum pennellii
ATATATATATATATAATTGCGTCTAAAAACAAAAAAATAATCAAGTTTAAAAGCATTTTTAGATTTTTCAAAAACAATTATTTCCAATTGTCTAAAATTCAAGAAGCTTAAAAATTAATTAAATTGTGGAGGGTTATAATTGGATGTCAACATATCCTATCTTTTAAGGCTAGTCTGAGTTTGTATTTTGGACGCGTTGTGAATATGTTGACTCCTTTATTCATTTATTTTTTCGCAATATGAATCTTAAAGATTATAATAAAAAGTAATTGTTATTATTGTTTTTGATGAATATAATACTGAAGTTTTTTGGAAATGTGTGTCTAATTAAGAGGCAAGATGGAATAAAAGCTATGATAACTAGTTGAATAAGTGCATTTGGGAAAAAGGTGCGGAATAAATTAGAATAGAAATAGTACTTTCACACTTTAAACTCTATGAATTTAATTATTAAAAGTCGAAGCCACTAATTCTTACTAGTTTCATTAATTTTTGTTTGTCCCATATACTAAAAAATAGTTACTGAATAATACATGTCCAGTTTAAAAAATTAAGAAATAATTTATCCTTTTGTGTCTATTTTACCTTTACTATTAAGGAAAAATTACGCGGATAAGAAAACATATACTAGTTAAGTTACTTAACATAGCTATAGTTTGAAATAATTACGGCTCGCAACTAAATTTTAGCTATATTTTAATCGCCTCTCTCCTCTTTTTCTCTCTCTCTCTCTCCCCTCTCTCCTTCTTCTCCCAATTTTTGTTCGTCTCTCTCCTCTCTCTTTCTCAATCTTACTCTCCAGAGATACAAATACATATGTATACCATGTATATATAAACAATTTATCTGACAGATATACATATGCTGTTCGCATCTCTTCACTCTCTCTCCTTTCTCGCTCACCTCTAAAGATTAAAAAAAACAATAATTAAATTTTTCCTATATTATCCTTCAACTAATTCTTTTTTTAGAATATTCACATTAATTTGTAAAATTTTGAAGAATTCTTTTTGAATAAATTACTAAAACATGTTATTTATTCTTGTCACGACCCAAAACCGAGCCGCGACTGGCACCCACACTTACCCTCCTATGTGAGCGAACCAACCAATCTAAATCTTAACATTTCAATTTAATATAAACAGAAAGTAATGCGGAAGACTTAAACTCATTAATAAAAA
>NC_028639.1:12101672-12112338 GCF_001406875.1 Solanum pennellii
GGGTTCCGTCGACTCACACAGTTTTTCCAGAAATAAAATCTGCTGCTCAAAACGACTAAACAGGTCGTTACAATAGATACCAATTTACCCATCGTTCGTCCCCGAACGATCACGAGAAGAAAACAAGGGCGAAAAGGGAGTACCTGAATCTGTAAACAGGTGTGGGTATCTTTCTTGCATATCATCCTCCTTCTCCCAAGTGGCCTCTTCAACTGGTCGATTCTTCCATTGAACTTTGATGGATGCAATCTCCCTTGATCTCAACTTGCGAATTTCTCTATCTAGAATGGCAACAGGCTCCTCCTCATAAGACAAATTTTCATCAAGTAGAACGAATCCCAACGAATGATGTAGTTTACATCCCCATGGTATCTTTTTAACATATCAAACTAAATGCAAACAAATTAACATACATTTTGTTCTGATTTTGATCTTTTTCAGTTGCTGTTCGGTAATTATGTGATCTTAAATTATATAGAAATTCTAAGTCCTATACAAAACTTATATGTATATAAATATAGAAATATGTAATTGCTTCTAAAAACAAAACAAAATCAAGTTTGAAAGGATTTTAAGATTTTTAAAAAACAATTATTTCCAATTGTCTAAAATTCAAGAAGTTTAAAAATAAATCAAATCGTGGATGGCTAAAATTGAATGCCAACATATCCTATTTTTTAAGGCTAGTCTGAGTTTGTATTTTGGACTCGTTGTGAACATGTTAACTCCTTTATTCATTTGTTTTTTCGCAATATGAATCTCAAAGATTATAATGAAAAGTGATTGTTATTATTGTTTATGATGAATATAATATTGAAGTTTTTTGGAAATGTGTGTCGAATTAAGAGGTAAAATGGAACAAAAGCTATGATAGCTACTTGAATAAGTGCATTTGCAAGAAAGGCACGGAATAATTAGAATAGAAATAGTACTTTCGCACTTTAAAATTTATGAATTTAATTATTAAAATTTGAAGCCACTAATTTTTACTCGTTTCGTTCATTTTTGTTTGTCCCATATACTAAAAAATAGTTATTCAATAATACCTGTCCAGTTTGAAAAATTAAGAAATAATTTATCCTTTTGTGTTTATTTTACCTTTACTATTAAGGAAAAATTACGCGGATAAGAAAACATATACTAGTTAAATTAGTTAACATAGCTATAGTTTGAAATAATTATCGCTAGCAACTAAATTTTAGCTATATTTTCGTCGCCTCTCTCCTCTTTTTTCTCTCTCTCTCGCCTCTCTCCTTCTTCTCCAAATCTTGTTCGTATCTCTCCTCTCTCTCTCTCTCAATCTTACTCTCCAGAAATACAAATTCATATGTATACCATGTACATATCAACAATTTATTTGACCTATATACATATGCAGTTCGCATTTCTTCACTCTCTCTCCTTTCTCGCTCCCCTCTAACTATTAAGAAAACACTAATTAAATTTTCCTATATTATCCTTGCAATTAAATCTTTTTTTAGAATATTCACATTAATTTGTGAAATTTCGAAGAATTCTTTTTGAGTAAATTACTAAAACATGTTATTTATGCTTTTTTAATATGCATATAAAATTACTATGAAAGGAATATTTATTATAATATTCATATTAATTACTAGAGTTTGACAGTAGCAATTGTAATGGTGGGGCTCCTAGAGAATTTAATTACTTGACCGATGACTTATGACCAACTAATGAAGTCATTGAAAAATTTCATTTCTCTCACTCTGGAGGCTTTTAGGAGTTTGGCCACGAATTATTTTTTGCTTTTTTTTTAATATATATAATTTCAGAGACCTTCCTCAGTTTTAGCTTCGTAACACTCACCTTCCTTGTAATTTACAATGTTATGTTTTACTTTCCTCCCTTTCTTTGAGTTTTTGGTAACAATTCATTTAATTTATTGATTATTAATATAAATATATTATGATATGACTAATTTACCCTTTTTAATATATCCTATTTTGTAAAAAAATTCTTTTCAAAAAAAATTGTTATTAATTAAAAATTTTCTCTTTCAATAAGAATATTTTTATCTTCCATTAATCCATTCTGCTAAACTTGTTTTAGAGTTGATGTCACCGATTTTTTTGTTTGATTTTACTGAAAATGATGAATTTTGTATCAAATGTTGAAACTTGAAAAATGGAATATCTCAATTTTTATATTGATTGTAATGCAAACAAATTAACATACATTTTGTTCTAATTTTGATCATTTTCTTTTCCTGTTCGGTAATTAAGTCATCTTAAAATATTATATTTTTATTGACACTATTATAAGTAATTCTATCGTGAATTGCATAAAATTATAGATTCGTTTAAAGAAAATGGATTTCAATGGAAGATGAAAATAAATTGATTATCAACGAATTTTTAAAAAAAAATAGATTTTGAAGAGGGCAAATTTGTCAGAATATAATTTTTTTATATTAATAATTAATAGGTGAAATGAATTGTTACCAAACACTCAAAATAAGGAAGGTAAGTACAATATCGTAAATAAAAAAGAGGTGATTTTTATTGAGTCAAAAAAACTAGAGGGGAAGTCTCTGAAATTATTCTGTTTTCTAATTAAATTCTGAAAAATATATTTAGTTATAAAATTTAGAAATTCAATACCAAGTGAAATTTGAGAACTTTCCAAAAATTTGAAAACATCGAAAAGATGTTTCACTTTTTCCACTTTAAATTATTCACAAAAAATAAAAAATAATCTAAATATAATCAAATATAATTTTAATTTTTAAATATACCATTTTCAGTTTAAATGTATTAATTTTTCCAAATTTTATAATGGAACATGATGAAGAGTTTATTTAATTTAAGGAGTGAAGTGTCAATAACACACTTAAGCTATCTACTTTTTTTAGTTTATTGAAAGTTTGAGTTTAATAACTGAAATTCGAGTCTTCAATTTGAGAAACACACTTCTCACTATCATTACACTTCATTGATGGTGTGTGCATTATACTCTATTTTATTTTAAAAAGATTGCTACATTATACTCTCTATTGACAAAATATTTCATTTGATAAAAAAATAAATAAATTATTCGTATTAGTTAAAATTTAAAATTTATTTTTCTTAAAAATATAATATAAAACATGTTTCTTACCTCACTCAGCCACCTCCTTTCATCGTACCACCCACAAAAAGATCCAATTTCTTTTTTTTTTATAAAAAAGTTAAAATTTCGTTTATAATTCTTTTATTACAAAAATCTTACTAGCTTCATCCCCCCTCTTTCCATTTTTTTTTTAAAAAAAATAAAAATCCTACATCATCCCCCATTATCCAAGTGGCATTTTACACACACCACTTAGACATATTTTCAAGTGATAGTTTAAATATAAAACTCACACTCTAAATTTAGTTATGAAGTTTTTAAAATGGATAGTCAAATATGTTTTTAGATGCATGATTCTAATTTAGATTTTGTTTGAATTGGCTTAAAAGTTGATCAAATCTATTTTTTTAAAAGTCCCCTAAGTTTTTTTAAAGTTAAAAATCATTTAATGTTATTTGACTTAGAAACGGTTATCCAAACAAGGTCTTAATTAATCTTATTCCTTTTTTGAGTTAAGTTTGTGTTGAAGTATATGGAAAAACTATGAGTAAATCAATAATGAGCCAAAATCCATGCTGTGGATTATTCAGTGACGAACACGGCAGCAAACACCCCTGGAGGTGCCCGTTTCAACCGAGATATCGGAGCTCAATATGCAAACACTGACAGCTGCTACTTCCTACATATACCTTCCAACAACAGAATTGTCCAGCTGACCGTAAAAATGTACCAAAAGTAAGCTTGTTCATCGATGACATGTGCGGCGTAGCTTTTGCTATCAACAATGATATTCATGTTAGTGCAAGATACACAGAAATAAGCCCATGTCTAAAACTTACATATAAAAAATTAATTGATCGATATATACATGCACCTTTACAAAATATAAATCTTACTTTATATTATATATAAACACTCTTAATTAGTTATGACTCAGTAGAAAAGATGTGCACAAAGCTAGTTGTATGATGTCCATGTATGTTTATTAAGTTTGTAGGCAGAGGCGGACCCAATCTGGTAAGTGGGGGTGTACGTACACATGCTAACTTCATGTAAATAAGTATCTTGAAAATTTGACAAAAACTAGAATATAATTAACCGTACATCCAAGGAAAGCATATGAGAGATATTGGTATAAGCTAGAGGAACCATCCATGTGACCAGGATTTGAATTTTGCTGAAGCCTTTTTTCACTGTTTTTGTTTTAAGTATGAATAGTTGAAAACGTAATATTCCTGGATTTACCCCTCTTTGTAGATCAATCAAGTTTGATTCCCATATCCTCATTTTTTCTATGTGATATGACTTGTCTATTTAATTTTAAATCATGGCCACCTAAACTCTAATTTCGTTTAGAAAAAATATTCATTTTAATTCAAAAAAATAATTATAAAATAACTTCTTTTTTTGGCATATAAGTTTCTTTATTATTTTTTGTTATTGCATCCAATCATCAATAAAAAATACTAATTGTTGTACTATTCAAAATTTGAACATCAAATTTGTGTTTTCAGGTATATCCTAGGTTACTCTGGGGATGTAAAGAGAGAGATCACAGGTGTGTTATACCACGAAAGTGCTCACATTTGGCAGTGGAATGGTAATGATAAGGCTCCTGGAAGATTAATTGAAGAGATTGCTATGTGAAACTGAAAGCTGGCCTTGGATCAAGCCATTGGGTGAAACCAGGTCAGGATGATTGTTGGGACCAAGCTATGATGTTACTGCTCAATTTCTTAGTTATTGCAACAGTTTAAGAAATGAATTTGTGGCACAACTTAATTAAAAAATGAGAAATGGTTATACTAATCAGTTCTTTGTTTACTTACTAGGAAAGACAGTTGATCAACTTTGGAGTGATTACAAAGCTAAATATCGCAATTAACTTTACCTATGTACCAATATTACAAGGATAGGCATGTGTGTCATGGTTTTGTTGAAGATATTATAGTGACAATAATAATATAATAAAAATAAGCTTGCAAGGGGCTAATTTCACAAGTTATTTCATTCGTGCGACTAATTGGTCAGCAATTTCAGTGCCAGCATCCAAGTGTATTTGTTGAAATTACTTATGATTCAGAGTTGGGTATAAAATATTCTTATATTATGCGAAATTCATGAACAAAAATGTCAATATTTAATAGTTTAGTTTAAAAGTATTCTTATTGTCAATAGTTTGATCCAAAAATGTCTTTATTGTTACTCAATCAGTCAAAAATATCCCTTTTCAAATATACATATTCCTTTTTATTTTTAACACAATTAGTTTCTAATGACAGCTCTTTTTACTAGCAAATACTTGCCGAGTTCAATTTGAAAAATATTAAGAAATAAAATATTTCCTATTTATTTATTAATTAAAGTGATTATAAAAAATAAAAGAAACAAGAATGATTTTTTTAAAAATAATATTTTTATTAGGAATAAAATAAGCTTAAAAAGAAAAAATATATATTTATCAGAAATAAATTATTATTTTTTTTACTCATTAATAGGGGATATGGAACAAGTAGCTTTGGACCCAAACTATTGACTACAGAAGCATTTTTAGACCAAACTATTAATGGGAGACATTTTTATTCCATGTCATATTGTTCAAGGACAATTTTTACTCTTTTTAGTTTATGTTTGTTAGCGAATTTAAATTGGTTTATGTTAGAAATTATTTATTTGTGTTACGCTGAAAGTTTTGGTTTAATATAGAAGCAGTAAGCTCTCTTTAAATTCTTCAATTATATGTTATTTCAGTTTATTTTATGATTATTATTTTTTCAATTTGTAAGTAAAACTCTGTTTTTTGTAAACAAAAATAAATACCACTAGGACAAAATAAGATTGTAAAATTTCTTAAAGTAGGCAAAATTTTGAATTGATTAAGTAGTATCATTGGTTAAAGTTTGACTTTAAGTATGCATTCTATGTTAAAAAGGGAAAGTTCAAAGATGGTATTCATCCATAACAAGGGACTAGCACATCATATTTATCCCACAAATTCTTTCTTACTCTAGAGAAATAGGCAATGGCTGCTTTAGTTATTTTTATTGAGCAAAAATGACACAAATTAGATTAATAATTAATGAGTTGACATTCATCTTTTGACTTGTTCTTAAGTTTTTTCTTTCCTTTTTTTTTTAAATATTTTGACCCATGTTATATAAAATTCTTATTATTTAAAATAGGGGTGAAACAAAATGGGAACAACCACCGCGATAGTTGATATTGGAGTAAAAACATATCAATCAATCCATGCTCATAATAAAATTAGAGTATAGCATCTCTAGTTCTATCAAGTCTGTAGGGGTCTGCCGACCAACAATTTCTACTATACAACCTCGGTAAACCCTCTTGGCCATAATTGAGTCGTCAACTAGAATAGATACAACAAAAGGTCATTGCAATGATTGTGGTACTATTGAAACCTTTCCAACAATAAATAAAGTAATATACAACAATACAGAGTCTAAATCAAACAAGGAATAAATAGAGCAAGAAAAAAGGTCAATATACCTGTCGATGCATAAATGTGATTCTTCCCACTTCCAGAACTAAATGCTCCCCCGAACGTAGTAAAACATATGACCTATTACTGATCTGACCCTCTGTCCTGAACCCTTTTGGCCCTTGAATGGACTATATATTTTTATATAAACCTCTTGGTCATAAGAATAGCATGTTGTGGAGTCCTAACGACATGCTTAATGCACTTTAAGCAATGTTAATACTAGTACATGATTTGCTTATTTTTAAATTATTATTTATTATCCAATATAAAATTAAATAAATAAAAATATATACTTATAATCAACAAAAGAAATGTACATTTAAAATAGATATTTTTGGAGGGCCAAAGACATCACATTTTCAATTATAGAGAAAAATAATTAGTTTTATAGAATAACATAAAAGGAAGAGAAGTTACAGTATATTTGGTAATATTATGAATTTTGAGTAAATAAAAGTTAGAAGCGTAACTCATATGGCCAATCCATATTTTATCCATATTATCCATATTTTACCCATATTTTCCTATATTTTTATGGATTGAATATGGGTATGAACCCATATTTTACTCATCAAAAAATTCACTAACCCAACCCATTAAATATGATTGGGTTGAGCGGGTTATCAAAATATGGGCTCATTTTGCCTGCACTAAGTGCAGCTTTAATGCAAGTTCAATAACATTTGTATTCCAAAGAGCTCGATCCTTATGACTCAGCTCTATAGCACGATATAAGCGAAAGAAAGGTTAACTTTTCTGAATAATGTATGTAGCTTCATGCGTATAGAATGTGGTCCACGACACATTTATAAACAAGATTGTACTTGACATAGCTTACTGACTACCTAGGATACGACGTTGCTTTGATACCAAGTTTGTCACGCGCCCCAAATTCAACAAGTGCATTTGGCACCTAATGTCAAAAAATAGGCTAGGGATACAAATGACAGAGTATTAGATGAGTTTGACATAAGTAGAGACCCAAGTCCAACACTAGTACAAGTAAACCTACCAACTATAGTGATTAGAGAGATCTTTGTGTGATTGAAAGATGGGGAAAATATCAAAATGACTAGTCATATGTTTATGGCACCTAAATCAGTCACTCATTTATTTGAAAAGGTGATGAGACATGTTTCGTCTGTCTTAGCAAATGCAGTAGCTGAAGTAAATTTTTTCAATGATTCTGGATATTGAGATAATGTTGCAAATCATGTGTTCGAATCATAATCATTTTATCAAAAGATGAACGATAAGTAGTAGCAAAACTCATTCTCTTATTGGTAATTCTATTAGTGAAGTAGTAGCAACATTTATCCCCAACAAATATTTCTTTGAAAGAGACCAATTCAGATTTTAGAATTTCTTAGTAGAGAGCAAACAACACCTGGATGTAATAAAGGTCAAATGCAAATCTTTGACCAATGGAACAAAACTTTGTACTTCCCCAATTTTTTGTTGAAACTTCAAGAAGACGCAAACTGCATAATAAAGATGGACTCAGAAAAATAAATACTAATCGAAAGCACCATATAACAATTTACCAGACTTCTCCAAAAGTTGGTGGAAGAGAGAACGAGACAATAACCAAATTCTTTTAGCCTGAAATAGGTGTCTTTCTCAGATGTTGTTTTGTTGGGCTAGGGTAATTAGGGCGTCATGCAGAAGGTTATAATTTGCAAATCATACGGTTGATAAATTAGATAACAAAAACTAATACTAAAATTCAAAATACAATTATAACAAAACTAATATAAAAAAAACATTAGAACTGTAGAGAGAATAAATATCCTCATAAACAAAAGTCTCTAAACGACTATATTGTGGATGTTATTGTTGTCTTGTGTGAGAAGAGGGGCCTTCAGTTTGTAGAGTTCCAAACTTTTATCCAAGGAAAGAATAACTCAAATATGGAAGAATATTATACTTTCCTTTCAGAAAAAATAAAAACATTTATGGTAATAATTTTTCTTTTCTTTTAGGAAAAAATAAACTTCAAATAAGGTAAGAAATCAGGGCAAAACCCCAACAAATCTCACCTTTTGACTGGATTTTCTTGATAAAATTTGACCCACCTTCTTCTATGCTTGATAAATCTTATTCATCACAAAATCTTCATTATTGTTGTTTGTTATGATTAAAAATAAGGTTTAAAATATATGGGTTAAAAATTATCTTAAAATATTTTGTTTTTATTTTTAAAAATTGCAGCAACATGAATTTTGAAAATATGATTGAAACTTCTTCTCCACATTTAGCTTGACAAAACCTTCATTATCATCAAATTTTTTATAAATTGATTTGAAACTGCATGAACCTTTCTGCAATCTTGTTGAACCATTAGATCATTGAACCATATAATCGTTGGACCATGTGTTCTGATACCACTTGTTGGGTTATGAAGGGTTGATTAGGGCGTCATGCGGAAACTTATAATTTGCAAATCATATGATTGAAAATTAGATGAGAAAAACTAATACTAAAAATTAAAATATTATTATATCAAAACTAATACAAAGAAAAATATTAAAATTGTAGAGAGAATAAATCTCCCCATAAACAAGTGTCTAAACGAGTATATTGTGGATGTTATTGTTGTCTCGTGTGAGAAGAGGGATCTTCAATTTATACAGTTCCAATTTTTCTTCCTAGGGAAAAAATAACTCAAATATGGAAGAATATTATATTTTTTTCCTTTTAGAAAAAGTAAAAACATTTAAAAAATAAATTTTAAATAAGGTAAGAAAAACAGTGCAAAACCCCAACAGTTCTGTTGCACAGACCCTACTAGATCTTGATTGGAAATTATAATAGATGTCAAAAAAACAAGATCGACAGAAAGCAAAGTCGATCACGACAGATTTACTATTTTGGGGCGTAAAGGGGCGTGTAAGGGCGAGTTAGGGCGGGGGAAGTCTTGACCTATTAACATTTTGATCTGCCCAACCCTGCCCCATTTAATATGTTTCAAATAAATTTCCCTGCCCCGCCCCATTATGACCAGCCCCATTTAAAACACCAATTGGGACATTATACATGTAGATATATGTAACGATCATTTTCGGTCGTTTTGAGCACTAGAACTTTTTATGTTAGAAATACTTTCCGATAGATTTAAGTGGATATTTTTGACTATTCATAATTATAATTATAAAATTAGTGGGGTAGTTCTAATAATTTATAGAGGTGGTGGTTAAAAAAATAATAATAATAAAAATAAATAAATAAAGGGTCACTTTTACCCCATTATAATATTAAGGTATACAATTAGGTTGATAACTGATCTGTAGAAAGGAGAAAAAAAAAATAGAAAGGAGGCGCACGAATCGTCAAGGCAAATTCACGAAGGAGTTCAGGTGACCTTTTTTTTTATTTTCTTTTCTTTGTTTGATTAATGGGAGGCTTAGGCTTTATTGGTTAATGTATGGCGGTGATCGTATATGATAACTTGCATATTGCAAATCAATTAGGTTCTCTAGGAATTACTGTCAACAAATATATGTATATAATATTTGTTAAGGTTATTGAAAGCATGGTGGGTGGAGGATTTAAATATTATTATAATTTAATTAATTGGAGAGAACTGAAGTTGCAATAGTTATGTATGTGGACCAAGTTTATGCCTCTTAGTTAATAATTATTAATTAATAAGGAAAGAAGTAGGGAGAATAAAGGGTGGCATTACTGTACCTGTTGATTGCCTAAGAATTAGTATAACAATGTTAGTATATATGTACATATGTTAACATGGGAACTGAACGTGCAGGATTAAAGTGAGGACTGCCACTGGTTTCGACACCAGTGGCTTTAGGTTGGGATATTATAACTTCTTCTTATTATTATTTAATAAATTAAAGTTTGATATATTGAGATAGGTAATAAATTTAGGTGTATTAAATTATTCTAAACTTCATTCAAAGTTTTATAATTGGAGAATAGGGAATTTTCCTTAGGTTTGAACTTTAGGAAGTTGATTAGATAATTAGGTGAATTTATGGGTATAGGCTAGACACAGATTAATCGGAGTGTTTATGGTCTTGTGAACTTACACCTTATGTATATATATATTTGATAGATTGAAAAGGTTCATAG
>NC_028639.1:12118717-12120499 GCF_001406875.1 Solanum pennellii
AATCTTGAAAGATGTTAATATACTCAATCTAATGAACCTAATTCCCAAATGGGTATGGTATTGAGGCTTGAGTCCTCATGGGTGAACTTGGCGGTGCTTATTAATGATTATAGAACTTGTTGTTGCTACATGTTGAGTATTGTAGTTGATTTATGATATTATCTGATATATACTGTTTTCTATTTTGAGTTGGCCGATGATACCTACTCAGTACCCGTGTTTTGTACTGACCCCTACTTGTATTTGTTTTTCTTTATTATTTGTGGAGTGCAGCAAACGTGCCATCGTCTTCAACTCAACCGCAACTCTAGCCAGTCTTCATCAAGCCAGATTTCAGGGTGAGCTATTGCTTCTAGCTTGGACTGGATCTTCCTCTTCATGTCTTGATGCCTTGAGATTCCGGCATGGACTAGCTTTTACTTATTTTAGCTTCTTAGATACTCTTAGATTAGTAATTTGAGGATAGATGTTCTTGTGGTGATGACTTCCAGGTTTTGGGAATAAATAGTATTGAGTTTTTATAAGTTATTTAATCGATTTTCATTAATGAGTTTTAAGTCTTCCGCATAAATTTTCTGTTTATTATGGTACAAATGTTGGGAATTAGATTGGTTGGTTCGCTCACATAGTAGGATAAGTGTGGGTGCCAGTCGCGGCCCGTTTTGGGTCGTGACAATATATCTATCCAAATTTTACTGTCGCACATCTTGAAATTCACTAGAAGAATACTCATTTTTAAACACCAATATAGTGCTTCCAGAGCACTATTTATTATTATATTGTCAAAGTGTTTCCAGATGGCCCTTATCATATATTATTATAAGTGGGAAGCTTCAACCTTCAAAGTTAGATTATCATTTTGCCCCTCAACTAAATCAAAATAAATTAATTTATTTTTAAATACTGATATTTAATTACATAATGGTATAATATCAAATCCAACAACTACACTTTAATTTTTTTGTTATGACATTATAATTGTAATTAAATAGGTTAAATTAAATTAGAGTAGAAAACAATAATGTATGGAACTCTTCGAATTTTGTGATTCTTTGAATTTTGAAATTAACATAAATATATCTATCATAAAACAATAATGTATGGAACTCTTCAAAGTTTGTGATTCTTTGAATTTAGAAACTAAAATAAATGTATCAATCATGATTCAATGTGCCCCATTAAAAAATTTTGATAGATGAAAAGGCGATCAAATATCACTATAAATATCAGTTAATTGCTTCCTAAGTCATCACATTCTTTTTTTTCTATCATCTACTATTCTCTTTTCTTCTTCCTAAATTATGATATGAGTACATATCGTCAAGAAGCTAACTACGGAGAAGAACAAATAGCTTCATTCTGAAATTAAAAGAGAAGCAAGAGAAGCTTTCTTACAGTATAGTTCAACGGTTAAACTTAACAGTATAAGATATGACTTAAAATTTCTTTCGATCTATTTTATGTTAGATTATGATTTTAAGTTTTTCATTTTCATTTTGGAGTTAAGGTATGGTTGTCCAAAATGGATTTGGTATGTAATCCATATTTTTACGTAATTATGTACTTATATTGTTATGAAAAATAATTTCTTTGTTTTTTGTGTTATTATGCTTTTTAAGTGTTATTTAATTGACAAAACTTCAATTAATACATGATGAATTTGATAATATTTGAATAGTTTATGCAAAATATGCTTTTTTTTAAATAGAAGTAATTTTAAAAAATACATAATAGTAGTGATGTTAGGGGAAATAATAATGATATATATATATATATATATAT
>NC_028639.1:12121094-12144002 GCF_001406875.1 Solanum pennellii
TGAATTTGATAATATTTGAATAGTTTATGCAAAATATGCTTTTGTTTAAATAGAAATAATAATGATTTATATATATATATATATATATTCGTGGGACTAACGTGCAAAGCACGTGTTGAGAACTAGTGTACATAATAATAGGATTGTGTAATAATAGTAATTTCTAAAAGCGAGGTATGAATTAAGCAAACTAAAAATCCTAAAAATTTAGCTACAAAAGGAACCAATAGAACTAAACACGAATTTTCTTTCTTTAAGTCAATATTGAGCAGCTCGTCTGTGTCTGAACATTTGTATCACCAGAAAATTTCAACCAAATGTCCAAAGCAAGAGAAGTTACACCTCTTATAGCCTTTACTATATTCCTCTGCAACTATTTGCCCCATGGTGAGAGCTATGACGAAAATTCTTTTATAACTCATTCATGTATTGTTGTCCCCCTTATGATGCCTGGTCAAACTACATTCATTCACCTTTATAAGATGCAACGCGACAGTACTGTCTGGTGTAAAGGGTCAAATGGTATGATCAGAATATGATTGAACGTTGTCGTTTTCCTTTCTTTGTAACAAATAGTTATTCTTCTGTCCTGTTATTAACTTGACTCCACATTTTCCTCTTCATCAATCAACATTGGGCATGAAACTGAACTTCGGCTCTTCCTCTTCATCAATCAACGTTGGACATGACACTTTATTATGGTTGAAGTGAAACCTGAAAAGAAAATTTTAATAATTATAAGAATTGAATAACTATTAAGATAACAATATAAATTGCATACCATTCATTTCATTCCATAACCATGTGCGAACACACATTAAAGCTTCCAAAGTAGTAGGATGCAATCTACTGCGATGCGGACTAATCAACGTCCCACTAGTGTTAAATGCGGACTCAGAAGCAACAGTAGACACAATAATGGCTAAGAGATCACGAGCCATATACCAACTTCATCTTATATCTTGGATCAAAGATTGCAGCTATACCCATCATAACATGCACTTCATCCCAATAGTTTTGAAATTTCAATAACGTAGACGCCATAGAGCTAATCAAAGGATTAAAGCTTTTCCCCAATCTTCAAACTCCATCTTAATTTCACAAACTTTTGTAGAGTATTGACTGGAAGTCGGATATTGAGTCCTAATAACAGATAGTATTAAATAAATAGTATAAAATAATATTAGTATTTACTGTGTACTAATCCTAGTCCTATTAGGATTAGTACTCCTTAATCCTAGTCCTATTAGGATTAGTACTCCTTCCTATATCTCCTATATATATCTCCCATGTATTCCCTTATTAGGTTAACACTTCAATACAATCAATATTCCTTCATGGTATCAAGAGCCAGAAAACCTAGATCTTCTTTTCTCTAGGTTTTTTTTTTCTCTCTTTAGGGCACCGATCGTTCCCTCTCTTCTCTTGGGCGGCGGCAGCCATGACAACCGAGGTGGATCCTCTCGATTCACTTCCTTCTGGCGTTAAACTCCTTCTCAGGCATCTTCATGCCCTGATTCCCGAAAAATTATCAGACATAAATTACCCTACATGGAAAATCACCGTTCTTACAGCCCTTGAGGCCAATTACCTTCTCAAATACGTCGATGGAAGCACAGAACCGCCGCCGGCAGTCATCACCGCCACGGACAAATCAGAAAAAACCAATCCGGCCCATGCCGCCTGGAAAGCCGTGGATGGCCAGATCCGATCATGTTTGATTGCGGTCATCTCTCCCACGGTTCAGAAACACGTCCGATCCTACACAACTGCTTCAGCCCTGTGGACGGCCCTCGCAACACGCTATGCATCAATTTCCCACTCTCATATTTTTCAATTGCGTGATCGTCTCCACACAATTACCAAAGGCACGAAAACTATGGCGGAGTATTTAGACGAGGTCTCCACCATCATCACAGCCCTCGACACCGTGAACGAAATCATTCCCGAAAAAGATCTCGTCATGTGCGTCGTTCGGGGGCTCCCATCAGCTTACTCCTCCATTAAACAGGCAGTTCGCATCAGTCCAACGCCCGTTGACCTGGCTACTCTCTCCTCGTGGCTAAAAAGTGAAGAAATCAACGTGGATCTGGAGAGCAAACTTCTTCTCCGAGAAGCCGCTGTTATGGAGCCGGCCACCGCCCTCACCGCAAGCCAGAACTATCGCGGGGGGCGTGGTGGCGGCCGGCAGGGGAGCCGCCATGGCTACGGCAGAAACAGCGGAGGCCGCGGGCGCGGCGGTCGGCAGGGCAGTCGTCCGCCGTACGACGGTCAGCAGCACGGCAGCAACAACAGCCTGCACTCCTTCGGCAGCGGCGGGCAGTCATCTTCCAGCGGCGGGCAGGGCACTTACGAGCGGGATCGTCCAACTTGTCAAATCTGTCAGAAAACAGGACACACCGCTGTTCGTTGCTGGTTTCGGTATGAGGAGAGCCGAAATAGTGATAACCGTGCCAATTATGCATCTCAAGCCGGCCCTTCCTCTGAATGGCTGTTGGATACTGGGGCCAACATGCACGTTACTTCTGATCTATCCAAGCTTAACGCTCCAAATCCATATCATGGCTCCAATGGTATTACTGTTGGCAACGGTGAGTCCCTTAATATTTCTCACACTGGCACGGGTACCATTAAAACCCCCACCGCTATCTTTCACCTAGGTAACCTTACCCACGTCCCTTCTATTAAATCCAATCTCCTTTCAGTTCACCAATTCACAAAAGACAATAATTGCTCACTCTTGTTCACCTCTAATGATTTTCATATCCTAGACAATACTACCAAGAGGGTGATTTTTCAGGGCCCCTGTGAGCATGGTCTGTACGTTCTTCCTGGCACAAGTTCGTCTGCCCACCCAGTTTCAGAAAGCGTTCCTGTGGCTCCGGTGGCTCTTTCGGCTGATGGCCACAGTCTGTTGTGGCACAGTCGTCTGGGTCACCCGTCTACTCAAATAATAAATTCTTTAATGTCTCAATTAGGTTTTTCTTCCATTCATGTAAACAATTGTGACTCCTGTTCAATTGCTAAATCTCATAAATTACCTTTTACTTTATCTGAGAAGCGTACAACTGCACCTTTTCAACTTATTCATTCTGACCTATGGGGTCCTACTGCTGTTCCTTCATTTGCTGGTTTTCGCTATTATATTTGTTTTGTGGATGATTTTACAAAATACACTTGGTTGTACCCACTAAAACACAAATCACAGGCATACACCACCTTTGTCACTTTTGAAAAAATGGTCAAAACACAATTCAATTCTCATGTTAAACTTTTTCGAAGTGACAATGGAAAGGAATATGTCAATAACATCTTTGGCCAGTTTCTGCAATCCCTGGGAATTATACATCAAACCTCCTGTCCATACACTCCCGAACAGAATGGGGTGGCTGAGCGTAAGCATCGCCATCTCATTGAAACGGTGGTTACTCTTCTACATCAATCTCATCTCCCTGTCTCCTTTTGGGTAGAAGCTCTAGCCACCGCAAACTACCTCATTAACAGAATGCCCAGTCACACTCTCTCCAACAAATCACCCTATCAACTCCTTTACCAAGAACTTCCCAATTATACCAACCTCCGCGTCTTTGGGTGTCTTGCCTACCCTTGGCTACGCCCTCATATTACTCACAAATTACAACCCCGATCCCGTCCTTGTATTTTTTTGGGCTATCATCCTACCTCCAAGGGTTATCGCTGTCTTGACCCACAAACTCATAAAGTCTACATATCTCGTCATGTCAAATTTGTCGAAAATGAGTTTCCCTACGAGTCTATTTCCTCCTCCACAAATACATCATTCATTGGCGTCCTTCCCCTTTTTCCAACATACTCACAGGGTCCCTCACCACCTTCCCCCACACCTCCACCCACTACCCAACCACCCCTCATCACCCCTTCGACCGTCACCCACAATACACCCGCAACCACCACCCACACTCACAACCAACCCGAACCACCCCATACCCACAACATCTCCAGCCCGATCCGTTTTGGGTCCTTCCCGGCCACCCCCGAATCACCACCGCCCGTGCCACCCCCCAATACTCATCCCATGTTAACCCGTGGCAAAGCCGGTATCTTTAAACCCAAAACCTTTCAGGCTACCATACTACCAAATACACCCCTTCCCGATAGTGAACCAACAACCTACTCTGTTGCCTCAAAAAATGCTTATTGGCGTCATGCTATGGATGACGAGTTTAAGGCTTTGACTGATCAGAAAACTTGGGTTCTTGTACCTAAGCCCCATGGGCGGCACCCAGTGGGCTGTAAATGGGTGTACAAAATTAAACACAATGCGGATGGCAGTATTTCCAGGTACAAGGCTCGTTTGGTTGCTAAAGGCTACAATCAGGAGTATGGGCTTGATTACTCCGAGACATTCAGTCCTGTTATTCGGCAGGAAACCATTCGCCTGGTACTGTCACTCGCCGTGCGCAACAATTGGCTCATCAATCAGTTGGATGTTTCCAATGCTTTTCTTCATGGCATGCTTGATGAAACTATCTACATGACGCAACCACCGGGCTATGTTGATCCCCGCTTCCCTCAACATGTTTGCAAACTCCAGAAGTCTCTGTATGGGCTCAAGCAAGCCCCCCGTGCTTGGTACACACGTCTGAAAACGTTCCTCCAGGGACTCGGCTTCACGTGTTGCGTACACGACACGAGTCTGTTTACTCGACATTCAGCACACGGTACAGTCATTCTTCTTGTCTATGTAGATGATATCATTATTACAGGCTCTACTGCAGCTCTCATTCAGGATGTCACTCGAGCTATGCATACTACCTTCAAAATGAAGGACCTTGGCCCGTTACATTATTTTCTGGGAATGGAGGTTTCTCGGACAGGCAGCGGCTTGTTTCTTCATCAGTCAAAATATGCTCGAGATCTGTTGCAGAAAGCTGGACTGGAAAAATGCACCAGTCAACCAACACCGATGGCAGTCTCTTCGTCTACGAATGGAGCCGACACCCCCTTTGCCGATATCACCCACTTCCGCAGCCTCATTGGGGCTCTACAGTATCTGGCCATTACCCGTCCTGACATCCAGTTTGCTGTCAACCGAGTTGCTCAGCGCATGCATCAACCAAGTGAACATGATTACCATTGTCTAAAACGCATTCTCAGGTACATTTTTGGCACTCTTGGTCGTGGTTTACTCATTCGACCCGGGGACTTGGAGCTTCGGGGTTTCTCAGATTCAGATTGGGCGAATGATAAAAATGACAGAAAATCTACATCGGGGTTTCTCGTTTTTTTGGGGCCGAACCTGATCTCCTGGTGTACAAAAAAACAACCCAAGGTCTCTCGGTCCTCGACTGAAGCTGAATACCGCGCCCTTGCTCTTCTTGCTGCTGAGACCATGTGGGTCACATATATTCTTCGCGAACTCCGCGCCACTCACACTGTTCCTGCTCTCTATTGTGACAACAAATCAACCATCTGTGTGGCCAAGAATTCCGTCCTACACACCAGAATGAAGCATGTTGATACCGATTGTCTCTTTGTTCGCGATGAAGTTCAGGCCGGCACCATGACTGTGCAGTATGTACCCACTGAAGAACAACCGGCTGATATTCTCACCAAGCCTCTCCCGAGCCGACAACACGATTACCTCAGTTCCAAGCTTCCGTTCGCTTCCGCTCAGCTCAGCTTGAGGGGGGATAATAACAGATAGTATTAAATAAATAGTATAAAATAATATTAGTATTTACTGTGTACTAATCCTAGTCCTATTAGGATTAGTACTCCTTAATTCTAGTCCTATTAGGATTAGTACTCCTTCCTGTATCTCCTATATATATCTCCCATGTATTCCCTTAACACTTGAATACAATCAATATTCCTTCAAGTCCTATCACCTTTAACCCTTCTTGGACAATCAGATTTAAGATGTGTGCGGCACAACGTACATGAAACACTCAGTCATCCAATAACAGATCTCTTTTATTAAGTTTCTGATCATCCAATAAGGTTCTCATCGTTGCATTGTTAGGAGTAGAATTATCAATTGTGATAGTTGATATTCTCTGTTCAAGAGTCCAGTCAAACAAACAATTAACGAAAGCACTACATAACGCATCTTTATCATGTGGAACGGGAACATAAACAAACCTAAAAATATGACTTTGAATACACCATGAATCATCAATAAAATGTCCAGAAATAGCCATGAATCCTTTTTTGTTGCTATTTGAAGTCCACATATCAATTGTTATTGCAACTCTACTTGTGACTTTATCCAACAAATTAGCAGTTTTTGATTTCAAATTGTCAAAAAATTTCAGTATGTCATTTTTTATCGTATTTCTTGAAACCATTTTAAACATAGGTTGGAGACTCGCAACAAAGTTCCTAAAATCCCACATGATCAACTATGGAGAGTAGATACTGGTGTAAGATAATGGCATGTGCAAGTTGTTTACGGGAAACAACTTGATCAAAAATAGTGTCGTTCATCATTACCCTCACTTCTTGGCTTATTAGGACAGTTATGTAAATTATGATCCCACTTAGACATCATCCACAATTTTTAGCATTTTTATATCGAGAATTGCAATACTTACACTGACCATACGGAACTCCAGCAACATACACCAACTTGAAATGCTACCACGCTTCAGAAAATCTCTTTGTTTTTCCCGGTATAACAACTTCATCAATTTGGGAAGGCCTCGTACTCTCAACCTCTAAGGAAATAACATTAGAAGTTGAAGCGGGCAGATTCTCATCATTTTGAGATGTCATGATTGCCTATTGCGAAAACAGGAAAAAGAGGTCAGATTTCCAATATATATTTTCACAGATACATCATGTTCTATAACAGTGTAACAGTGTAAATAGTGGTGGTGTTTACAGTTATGGTTTGTCACTAGTACCTACTCCTTTATACTTAATCAAAATTCTCGAGTTTTAACAACGACTATAAGCATTCACACAAAATACCAAACATATAGTTTGAACCAAAGCTCATACCATTGGTGGCTCCTGAACCCCTGCTTCTAGTCCAAGTGCAACTGTACTCAAGAGTCTCCTGTTTGGTCATGGACTCTAGCAATCGCAGCAACAGTCTAATACACATGTTGCCTTGTTGGCCTTTGATCTGGAGTAAATTTCATGCAGTTACTTGCGAGTTCAAGTAACTGCATAACTATATTATCAAATCCTTGGCCTAACAACAATTTATCCACATCAAGAGGACCGCAAAAGAGCTGCTGGATAAATTTAGACTCAAGCAGCTCAATTCGTAAGATTCTTTCCTCCTTAAAAGCTCAATTAGTCGTTTAGATGTTCTTAATCGTGTATTAGCTATCACATATGAGATTTAATCAGTTTAATGGTGGAAGCTTGCTTAAAGTATAGCTGCTGCTTGGGTTAAGAAGTGAAAAATGCTTAGGCTTTTTATTTTATCTTTCCAAGCTTGAATTCCTAGACCATGATTATGTACTTCCTGACAACTTAACTTTGTTTCCTCATTATGGTGTTTTGTGAATCGGGAATCCATAATTTTATGTAGGTTTCATGCTCATATACTGATATAAGTTTGGTTCATCCATGGTAGCTTTTATTTTAAAATCCAAGTCCAGCTGAATGGGTTCTTTGTTTAGCTCAAACATAATTCAGCTTTATTTGTAAGTTTCATCATTATGAATAGATGCTAATCCATTTTGTTTTACTGTGTAATCAGTTGTTTTGCACTTGTAGCAAACAAAAAACATAGATTCTAGCAAAAAAATATTTTGCCCTGCACTAACCTAACATGCCCCGTTGACATATTTCCCTACCGTGCCCTATTAAGAATGTAACCTGCCCCCGCCTCAATTGCCACCCCTAAATTACTGCTTGCCCTCACTCACTTGCCATAAAAGTGTGATCTGAATGGATTCACCAGAACATGAGACTCCCAAGGTAATTTTAATGCAACCAAGAAAATTACTATTAACTTCTAATGAAAAAACAATGCCTCCCGTCTATGGAGATTACTCAACTCCAACTAGGCAACTTAACTTAACCGAAGCTACAAGCTCTGCTCTTATACCATGTTACCACAAAAGTACGGAGTAATTTCAGTGTATATTATCCAAAGAATACAATGATTTAAATATAGGTAAAGAAAACGCGAACTAAGGTAACTGGATATCTGAATTCCTAAAAATAAGGTAGAATATTCTATACGTATAATTTTATGATTCTCCAACACGTATGTTCCCCGCTTACCTATATTATGAATTCTCTTCTCATTTTTTTTCATTCTATGTTTTTTTTTCTTTTTGCTTTTATCTGGGAGTTCATCAATGCCCATTAAGTGAACAGTTGTAGCCCTTACTAGACCATACATCCCACTGCCTTGGGATTTAGTTTGTTGACTCGTTATATATCAGTTGCGTTTCTGAACGTTAGATGAGAAAATGAGTACCAATTATCCCACTTTCTATTGCGGACTGCTTATTTCCTGGTGTAGTGCTGCCACTAGAACAGGCTTGATCAACTAAAGGTGGCGCAATCGCATAATTGGCTACCTTGAAGCTTTATTCCAGAGGAATCCTTGATTGGAAAGTCTCCAGAGTAGTTATAAACTTGATGAACAATGCAAAAAATAGACAAGAAAATAGGTATATATTGAAACTTTGCTTTGTAACTTGTTAAGTAATGTTGCGTGTCCTCTTATGAAGGGGTGAATTTTCAGGGTTTTAGTGTCCAATAATCATTGCCTCTTAGTTTGCATTGAATGAGTAATTTAAATGACATTTATTTGTAAAGGAGTAAAGACTGATGTTGTTCGTTGGCTCCTTCTTCGAGTGCTTGATCCTTGGTCCAGTTTTATTTCTTCGGGGTAGAGTGTTCATTATTCTTTTGGTAATTAGCTACTGGATACTTGTCCCTCCATGTGCCTGCAATTAACGTGACCATCTTGCCTATTTTTTCCCTACACTTCACTGAAGCATGATGAATATTCTTGACCATGTATCTTGTTTGAAAGAAACACATCTCAATCGAAGCATGATAAATGTTCTTGATATGAAACAGTTCAAGACAGAACAATTCCCGTATTGCTCTTCAGCTTCATTATATCACAACTTGCAGATAAACAAACTCTTCATGCCAAATCTAACATTTAAATTAATTAGCCTGTATATTCATCATGTAAACATATATCTAATACAACTTTAATTATCGGAGACTCTGCTCTCATTTTGTTAATGTTATTTTATACGTGAGTACTTCAACTATTTAGAGAATCATCAATTTTTTCTCTACGACATCTAACCTCGATCTCAGTCGGGGATAAACTTTGAGGTATATATATGCAACTGAAACTTCCTAAGGATAACTGCCATACTGGGATTTGAAATGAGTCAGATCGATTATCATTACAGTGATATCATCTGAACTACCCTTGACAGAGCAAGGTTTCCAAGTTCTCTACAAGCAGACATAAGAGCATTGGGATGTTGCTTCTGCTTCAAACCACTGTTTTCTTGATTTGGGCAATAAATTTTCATACTCCTCTTTGTTTGGTTCACCATTGAAACTCGCCTAGCCTTTGTCGGTGGACCATCATTTTCATTGCCAAATTCATCTTCACTTGTCATCCAGTTGTTGACGGTTTTCTTACAGCATGGAGAACGACATTTCACTCTATTTGACTTGATTAGGGAAACTCGTTGTACTTTGGTGAAGGACTTTTACTTACACAATCAATTTTGTCTTCTTATTTTTCATTTGAAGTAGTCACTTGCATGCTCTTTTCCCTCAGACATGACTGCATTATGAGATCGATGGCTTCCTGATTTCCCACCTAAACAACAACTTACATCAGAATCATTAAACCAAATGAGTTGGTCTCATCAAAAGCTACATGAGAGGTTTTCGTTTTTGTAACCTGATCCCAAAGATCATCAAAAGCTAAAACAAGGTATTCCATATCCGGTGTCAAAGTGAGTGTCTTGGTGTCAGGTTCAGCTGGTACCCAATCCTTCAATGAGCATCTCCAATGCTTCGAGACGCAGTGAGAACACCATGTACCCTCCAACCTCCTTTGTGAAGTTCTGCATATCCTCCCTGCATCACAAAAGTGAAGTTACATACAGAATCAAGAGAGACGAGAGATGTATCTTCCATCTCTTTTTATATTCAAGTAATGGTACCTTATCCTCTATTCTTTTCCTCTCATCCTCCCTTTCAGCTCTATGATCTCTTGTGAGGGCTTTGGTGACTCCATTTCTACATAGAACAGCTCTACAGTCTCCCAAATTTGAAATTATAATCTCATTTCCTTCAATTAACGCCATCACACAGCAAGCACCACTGCCTACACCCTGTTATAAATCTCAGTGAGTACGTACATTGTTAAATGAATAACAACTATGCCTCAAAATCCCAACCACATTGAATAATTCTTTATTTAGGCTTAGGGCGATAACGTAAGCAAGTCATAATGCAAGTGGACATGAGACATGGAACAACATTTTCCTTCATTGAAATTTAAATAGATTCCCAATAAGTATTATTGCTTATTCAGATTGTTCAAACCAGGTGCAGAGCTCAGTGGTGCCCATTTATTTTTCAATAGATTCTCTATTTGTCTTAGAAAATTAAATAAATATATTAACTTGTGGACCCCCAGAAAAATTTGATTAAAAGCTAAATAGTAAGGAATACACTTTCCACCATGTTTTGCAATAATTTTCTCTTGTGCCCTAAAATAATTTAAAACCCCCCAAACAAGGTTAAAGATGGTTCAAACTGTTTGGTAGTTGGTACTATTGTATCTACTTAACATAGAAAAGCTGAAAAGTAAAAGAAAAAGCTAGAATTTGTAGGATTTTTGAATACACAAGTTGCAGAAAGAATCGGGCAAATTGTGGTTACCTGTTTCAAGAATTGGTGATCAGTTTTGATATAAGCAGCCTCAATAACTTTTTCTGTTGTGGAAGTAGAACCATTATCAAGCATTTCAAATACATCGGAATGCAAGTTGTCTGCCACAAATTGTGCAGCCATTCGTTCCCCGTCCATGGTATACTCCAAAGAAACTCTACATAGAATCAGATCCATTTCATATATATAATTAATTAATTAAAATATGGAATGTAGCTATTAAAAATTAATACCTGTTATTTGTAGTTTTGATGATATAACAAACTCAGGACCTTGTAAAAGGACATCCCAAGTTGAATATATACAAAACTATCAGGTTGGAAAAAGTACAAAAAGTTGATGCACAGTCTCCAACAGTGACAGAAGTGGCAGAAACCTCGGTCAATGACATGGCCCTAAAGATTGTGACTATTCTACATAAACATGAGGTCCAATAGTCATAACTTTAGTTCTTGCAACTTGAAAATATCATAAGAACTCTTGCAAAGACTCAACAAAGAAGTGAAGAAGCATCCTCAAGATCAACTCGAAATAGAAAGAGCTGGAAGCTTAGTTGTCTTAGGATTATTTCTTCATTGCATGTATTGTAAATATGTTCATAAATATATAAAGGATTCATATATTTTGGTTTGTTGAAAAGTCTAAGTTAGTTGAGTCCAACTGATTTAGTGGCAACCTTGTGTGTTGCTTAGTCAAACTCTAGGTCATGCGGAGCGTGGTGATTTAGTGGGCAACCTGCGTGTTGCTTGATTGAATTGTTATGACCCCAAATACGGATTAGGTGTAGCTAGAGCCTAACATGAGTTTCATGAGCTTATAATGTCCTAAAATGACAAAATATAGTGTCAAGAGTCAGTATATAAAGTTTGGGAGTGTTAAAAGGTCAAACACCCAAGAACGTCCAAGACGTCCGGAAACTAGTCGATGTCAAACTAGTGTATCGTAGTGTTTTGTAGTGGAGCTTTGGAGGATGATTTGATGGTGAAATTGATTATAGATGGTTACTATCTATAGCCTGACATGTAAAGGGTCGAAAGGTCCGAGAACGACGCCCCGATGACCAGCCTAAGGGTCCACGAGGAGGACCCTAGGCTAATGAAGTTGTCGGGCAGCCTAGATCTGGCAGTGGTTGCGCGACGCGGAGCCATCACGTAAAGGGAAACTTTTGCCTTGAGAAGCGGGGACATCGCGAACCATTCTATCCCAAAGTATTTTCCTGAACCAAGAATCAAAAATGCCTCCGCGACGCGCAGTAGTGCCCAGATTTGGTCGCGTTGTTTTTAAGTCAAATTTAAGTTGGTTAAAATGTCTAATAGTTGCAGGGGTCTTTTGGGAACTTTAGGGATTAATTATTGGCGGTTATTTTTAGGTATTTGAAGAGTATTTAAGCATTATAATAGCCAATTAGACCCTAGAATTCAAATCAAAACCTTTCTCTCCCAAAATTCTCCCAAAACCACCATTGAAGAAGAAGAGAAATTGCAGCAGCTTTTAGGATGAGTTGATCAAGGTCTCAAGCTAGGTTTAAGGCTCTAATATAAGGTATTTGAAGCTTATCCATTCATGGATTCTTCCGCCCATGAAGCCCCCCTAGTATCCCTTCAATTGCGAATCCAAAGAACCCCATTCAAGAGAGGGTTGTGATTGCATTGTGGGTAAGGTTTGATTGTGATCCCAAACTAGGGGGTAGAATTCAATAATGTTTATATGATGATTATATGTTGTTTTTATGGAGTTTTCATAATGAATTATGATAATTGAGTTTGGGGGTGATCTTAGGCCATTAGAGATTAGATGAAGGAATTGTGTTGATTCTTCTTAACTTGATTACATTCTATATTAATTGATCATGATTGAATCATCTAAGAATGAATTTAACTAGGTTTGATGAATTGGGATTGGGATTGATTGAATTGAACCCTAAAGTATGAACTATGGATATATTCACCTAGTATTGAAGAATGTGAGAAGAAAGCTAAGGCTAAGAGGCTCTATAATCTACCTATGAACGAAGATAGAATGAATTGATGAATAATGAACCTTAGGATGGTTGTGTTGGCTGTAGATTTAGGATGATTGACTGAAAGTGATAAAATTCACTTGAGCATGGAGAGATTGTCTAGGACATCCCTCCATGAGAGAAGGTTGAGCAAGGCTTGACAAGTAAACCTTGGAGTATATGCTTGACTCCAAGTGGATATGCAAAGTGAGACGGATGGTGTAGCAAGGGTCTGGACTCCAAGTAGGACGGAGAGTCACACCTAGTAGTTGTGATGACTATTCCATTAGGTCTCATGAGGCGGGAGTCCTTCACGTAGTAGAGTCAAGGTATCCTAGTAGAGATCTCCATATCCTATGAACTTAGACATGCTTGAGAAGCATCTCGTAGTGCTCATAAGAAAAAGATGAACTTAGACATGACCAAGGGGTATCTTGTAGTGTTCATAATATGTGTATGAACTTAGACACGCCCAAGGGGTATTTCGTAGTGTCATGATTTAGGGATCAAGACATACCTTAAAAGTATCTCGTAGGATCCATATGATTAAGGAACTTAGAAATTCTTAAAAAAGCATCTCATAGTGTTCAAAGGATAAAAATAAGGGCTAGACTCCAAAGTAAGAAGCAATAAAGAAAGGATCCAAAAGTAGTATCTTGCATGAATGGTGGTATGGGACATCATGAGTGCATTGCACAAGGTATAACCTAGGGTCACTAAAGAAAAAGAGATTGAAGATAGGATTGGACTAGAGTTGTAAAGTAGACTAAAGATGGTATAATCTTATTAAATGAAGTTAAGTAATGATAAGGCTATGGAAGGTGGGCATGTTAAGGATAACCTCAAGATTGGCTTAGTATATGGAGTAGTATGAGCTGCCTCATGTGCATTGCACAAGCATGTTTTGAGGGAATCATAAGAGTGTAGTACTCTTTATTATGAAGTGAGGCTACTAGAGACTTAATGAAACAATATTGGGTGACTTCAAGATATGCTAGTGTGTGAGGGATGATTCGCATGCATTGCACAAGTATGTTTTGAGTTGGCTTAGAGGCATAGTGTTCATATGACATGATGAACTAAGGTCTAAATTATGAAAGTTGGTTATGATCAAGGATGACCAAAGATATGTACTTAGCTTTGGTAGTAGTATGGGATGCTACCTTAGCCTTGCACTAGTATACTTGGAGGTAGATTGTGGTGTAGTTCACTTGAGTAAGAAGTACAAGAAGTAAGTATGAAATCTTATGTACTTTATGATGCTTTAATATGATTATAATATTCATGTAATGCTTATGTATTTATCTCTTATTATTATGTCTATTATTGATTAACCCTTTGAGATATCTTATGTTTGGTGTGATAGTTTCCATACTTAGTACATATCATACTAACGCATATTGCCCACATGTTGTCCATGTAGGGTCTTGAGAAAGTTGAGTTGCTTTCAAGGGTAGAGTTCCAAGGTTTCCAAGAAGAGAAGAAGTGGTGAGTCCTCATAGCTTCGAGGACGAACCTTTATGTTCCTTTATGTTTTCGTTATGTTTTAGACTTTATGAGGGTTGCATCCTAAGATGTTTCATTCATGTCAAATTTAGATGGTTTTTGAGACAATGTTATTAGAGATGATTTCGCTATTATGAAATACCTTTTGGTTTACGTTTAAAGAAAGTTATTAAATTCCCTCCATTTATGCATGATGTTATGTAATTAAGTCAAGAGGCTTGTACAAGACCTCCGAGAGGTTGAGTACGCCGTGTTGAGACCCAAGGGTTTCCCTAACTTCTAGGGTGTACTTGCGGGTCGTGACATGAATCCTAAGTTGTCTAGTGGTGATAGCTTAGTGGGAAGAGTAACATCTGCTTAGGCTCTTCAAGATATAGAGTTATTGCTTGCTCGTGAGATTAATAGCGTCTTCTCACATTGTTGTAATCGGGTTTCACTTTTGCTTACGCAGATTAGTGAAAACGGTTGAAAATCCTGTGTGACAGGTTGTGGTTTTACTCCCTTGAGCAAGGAGGTTTCCACGTAAACTGCTTCTGTTGTTTTTTATTTTTACTTACTCTTTGTTCTTACTTCGAGTGTGTCAAGGGACTTGGTCCGTTGACTGATAGTTGAAGCACGTATTCTATCAATTAGTATCAGAGTAGGTACTCTCTAGATGGTTAACACCAACAGAGTGGTTCCTGCATCAGAATGGTTGATCCACTTAATCTAGAAGAAGGACAATCTTCGACATGACTATCGCGTTTCAATGGCCAGTTCTATAGATGGTGGAAATCAAGAATGCATGACTATCTAATGGATGAGGATAGTGAGTTGTGGGAAATTGTGTTGGGTGGGCCCTTTGTTCCAACTGTTGAAGTGAATGGCGGTGAAATAACTAGAGTTGTTCCAAATACTCACCAACAGTACAACGAAGCGGACAGAAAGAAGATTGAGAAAGGCTACAAGGCTAAGAAGTTGTTGGTATGTGGTATAGGTGCTGAAGAATACAATCGTTGTGAATAAGCAAAGGAGATGTGGGACTGTCTGAGGACTGCTCATGAAGGTATCGAGCAGGTAAAGGAATCAAAGGTAGACATGGTCACTACTCAATCTGAAAACTTCAGAATGAAAGAGGGGGAAACCATTCATCACATGTATACTAAACTCTCCTCCATAACCAATGAGCAGCAAAGTCTTGGAGAGCTCATAGTACTAGCAAGAAAGTTAGAAAGGTTCTTCGAATCCTTCATAAGTCATGGGAAAGCAAGGTAGATGCTATCACTGAAGCCAAGGATCTGAAAGTTCTGACAATGGAATCTCTTATTGGAAATCTCAAGATGCATGAAATGAATAAAAGTCAAGACTTCTCAAAGAAGGAGGCTAAGAAAGACAAGTCTCTAGTACTGAAAGTTACACTTGGAGAAGTGTCTAGTGAAGAAGATGATATGGCTTATCTTACCAAGAGATTTCAGAAGATCGTAAGGAAAAATGAAGGGTTTAGAAAAGAAGGGAACCCTCTTCGGGCTGTAACTGCAAGTGACTCCTGTCACAAATGTGGGAAGGCTGGGCACTTCATAAGAGAATGTCCGATGCTCAAAGCTGAAAACAAGGAGTATCAAAGGCCCGGAGGTGAAAAGGACAAAAGAAAGGACCTGGTTCTTTACAAAAGTGCCAAAACGGCTGCAGCGGACTACGTAGTGAAGAAAGCTCTTGCTGCATGAGGGGGGTTTGTCAAGTGATTCAGGAGAATCATATTATCCTGAGGATGCATCAATAATGGGGATTCAAGATGGGGCTAAAGTATTTGATGGCATGTATGCACTCATGGCCAAGTCAGATGAGGAAGATAAGTTAACTCTCCTTGACTTTAAGCAAAACTTGAATACTTACTCTGTTAGAAGGTTGAGAGAGTTAGCAAATGTCTTTGATTGACTCTGTTATAGAGTTAACCACCGAAAAGGACTCTATGAACGCAAATCTTGATAATCTTAGTGAGAATAGAGACTTGATGACTATGAGAATGTCTGTCATTGAGGAACAACTAGTAGTTCTTGAATCTGAAAAACTAGAACTCAAAAATCAATTGGACTTAATTTGAGAAATCTAGGAAAAGAAAGGGGGAGTTTTACAAGCTTACAGGCTGAACTAGAAGCAAATTTAAACATTGTTGAGACCTGACTTGCTCTAGCATTGGAAAGAAATGATCATTTGGAGAGGGACATGGTCCAGGTTAAGGAAGAACTCAATACTTCTCTTATATGGGCCAAATCCTCCAAACTGCTCTCCAGTATCACCAGTCAAAGCAATTAGAACAAAAAGGGTCTAGGTAGCTTGAACATCACCCCTTCCTACAATCCTCACAGTAACTATGTGTATGTGTCAGATAATTTGTTGTGTCTTCACTTTTGTAGAAATGGTCATTTGAAAAAGGACTGCCACGCTTGGAAAGAGTCACAAGAGAACTTCTCAGTCTACTCTACACAGAAAAGGGCACGAAAAGGGGACCTGGTCCGGTTCCTAAATCTTTGAAAAGGAAAAAGACCAAACTGCCTCACTGGGCAAGAAACACCCTAATTACTCCTCTATCTGCTTACTGGGAACTCAAGTTAAAATGGGTTTCCAAGTCTAACGAGTGATATTTATTGCAGGGGAGTGAAGGAAGTAGCAGCCAGTGTTGGTTTAGGGACAGTGGATGCTCGAAGCATATGACTGGTAACACAAACAACTTCCTCTCACTCAAGGCACTTCAAGGGGGAGATACATTATAAAAATGAATTGAACATATACTTTGAACAAAATTTTATAAAACTTACATTTGAATAAGATTGATGATACACAAAGAAAATGATTCAACAACATTAGTGTTATGCATTAATACCTTAAATATGATATGATATATTGCAATATAATAAAATTAATTTTTCAGTAATGTATCAGGAATTTGAATCAACTACTAGATGCAAGATTGAACATCTAAAAATAGCGTAGAATTAGATTAAAATCGTTACATTGGGTAGAGTGAGTCAAGCAATTGTAGATGAAATTTTTCTGCCGTTTTTCTAGCAATGTATCATGCATTTGAATCAAATACTAGAGGCAAGATTGAACATCAAAAAAACCGTAGAGATAAATCAAAAATCATTACCATGGTTAGAGTAGGTCGAAAAATTGTAGACGAAACTTTTGTACCCCTTTTTTTGAAGGAGCATGATCCAAATCAGAAAATAAGGATGAATTATTTTTTATTATTTTTATTGAAGAAGAATATGATAGCAAAGAAGACGAAAATTTTACCAATAAATTGATTTGAATTTGATTCACTGGAGAGAGAAGTCTTTTACAATTCAAATTGAGATGAAATTGTAACTGATAAGATTAATAAAATTAGGAAGGAATTTAAGGACTGAAAAAAGGAAGGGTCAACGTGGATAATGTTGAACACTTATGTATCTGGCTGACTTGAGAATTAGGAAAAATTAAAGAAGTTTGAAAATATTTGAAATGGTAGGAAATAATGAAAATTATGAAAAATAAAGGTGTGTATAGAGGAATCTATCCTATTTTTAAGGCAAATCTTGAGTTTATATTTTGGACTCATTGTGAACATGTTGACTCCATTATTCATTTATTTTTTTGCAATATAATCTCAAATATTATAATAAAAAGTATTTGTCATTTTTATTTTTGATGAATATAATATTGAAGTTTTATGAAAATGAGTGCCGAATTAAGAGGTAAAGTGAAATGAAAGCTATGATAACTAGTTGAATAAGTGCATTTGCAAAAAATATGAGGAATAAATTAGAATAGAAATAGTACTTTCACACATTAAAATTTATGAATTTAATTATTAAAATTCAAAGCCGCTAACTTTTACTCTTTTCGTTCATTTTGTTTGTCCAATATACTAAAAAATAGTTATTCAATAATACTTGTCCAGTTTGAAAAATTAAGAAATAATTTACCTTTTGTGTCTATTTTACCTTTACTATTAAGGAAAAATTACGCGGATAAGAAAACATATACTAGTTAAATTAGTTAACATAGCTATAATTTGAAATAATTACGGCTTGCAAATAATTTTAGCTATTTTGTTGCCTCTGTCCACTTTTCCTCTCTCTCGCCTCTCTCTTTTTTTATGCATATGTAAATACAAATGTTATATATATATATATATATATATATATATATATATAGGACAGATATACAAATACAATTAATTTGTCTTTACACTTTGTCCTCTCTCCCTCGCTCTCTCCTTCTTCTCCCAATCTCGTTCGGCTCTCTCCTCTCTCTCTCAATCTTACTCGCAAGAAATACAATACATATGTAGACCATGACATATAAATAATTTATCTGACAGATATACATATGTAGTTCGCATCTCTCCACTCTCTCCCCTTTCTCGCTCCCCTCTTACTATTATAAACCATTAATTAAATTTTTTCTATATTATCCTTGCAAATAATTCTTTTTTTTAAAATATTCACATTAATTTGTGAAATTTTGAACAATTTTTTTTGAATAAATTACTAAAATTATTACGTTATTTATGTTTTCTTAATATGCATATAAAAAAATATGAAAGGAATATTAATTATAATATTCATATTAATTACTAGAGTTTGTAGTAGCAATGATAGTGGTGGGGCTCCTAGAGGATTTAATTACTTGACCAACGACTTATGACCAAATAATGAAATCATAGAAAAATTTCATTTCTCTCATCTGACGGCTTTTAGGAGTATGTCCACGAATTGTTTTTTACCTTTTTTATATATAATTATAAAGATCTTTCCTCAATTTTAGCTTTGTAACACTCACCTTCCTTGTAATTCACGATGTTATGTACTTATGTTATACTTTCCTCCCTTTCTTTGAGTTTTTGCTAACAATTCGTTTAATTTATTGATTATTAATATAAAAATATTATGATACGACTAGTTTATCCTTTTTAATATATCCTATTTTGTAAAAAAGTTTCTTTTCAAAAAAAGATTGTTATTAATTAAAAAATTTCATCTTTCTTTAATTAAGAAAATTTTTTATCCTCCATTAATCCATTCTGTTGAACTTGTTTTAGAGTTGATGTCACCAATTTATTTGTCTGATTTTACTGAAAAATGAAGAATTTTGTATCAAATGTTGAAACTTGAAAAATGGAGTATCTTAATTTTTATATCGACTGGAATGCAAACAAATTAACATACATTTTGTTCTAATTTTGATCACTTTCTTTTCCTGTTTGATAATTAAGTCATCTTAAAATATTATATTTTCATTGACACTATTATAAGTGATTCTATCGTGAAATGCGTAAAATTATAAATTCTTTTAAAGAAAATGATTTTCAATAGAAGATGAAAATAAATTGATTATCAACGAATTTTTTTGAAAAAATAGAATTTTGAAGAGGGCAAATTTGTCAGATTATAATTTTTATAAGTAATTAATAAGTGAAATGAATTGTTACCAAACATTCAAAATAAGGAAGGTAAGTACAATATCGTAAATAAAAAAGGAAGTAAATGTTATTGAGTCAAACTAGAGGGAATGTCTCTGAAATTATCTTTTTTTCCTAATTAAATTTTGAAATATATATTTAGTTATAAAATTTTGAAAATTCAATACCAAGTTAAATTTGAGAACTTTCAAAAATTTGACAACATCGAAAAGATGGTCTAACTTTTTCCACTTCAAATCATTCACAAAAAATAAAAAATAATTTAAAATTAATCAAATATAATTTAAATTTTTAAATATAGCATTTTTTGTTTAAATGTATTGATTTTTCCAAATTTTATAATGGAACATAATGAAAAGTCTATTTAATTTAATGAGTGAAGTGTCAATAACACATTTAAGCTATCTACTTTTTTTAGTTTATAAAAATTATTAAAAGTTTGAGTTTAATAACTAAACTACGAGTCTTCAATTTGAGAAACACACTTTTCTCTGTCATTACACTTCATTGATAGAGTGTGCACTATACTCTTTTTTATTTTGAAAAGATTGCTACATTACACTCTATACCGACAAAATATTTCATTTGATAAAAAAATTTATTAATATTAGTTAAAATTTAAAAATTATTTTTCTTAAAAACTAAAATATAACACATGTTTCTTACCTCACTCAGCCACCACCTCCTCTCATCGTACCCTCCCCCCCCTCCCCCCTGCCCCCCAAAAAAAGACCCACTTTCTTTTTTTTTAATTTTTTTAATAGAAAAATCTTACTAGCTTCATCACCCTCTTTCAAAATTTTTTTAAAAAAAATCCTACATCACCCCCATTATCCAAGTGGTATTTTACACACACCATTTAGATATGTTTTCAAGTAATAGTTTAAATATAAAACTCACGCATTGAATAGTTTAGTTATGAAGTTTTAAAAAAGGATAGTCAAATATGTTTTAGATGCATGATTCTAATTTAGATTTTGTTTAAATTGGCTTAAAAGTTGATCAAATCTATTTTTTTAAAAGTCACTTTTACCTTTTGGAAATGTTTGACAAAATCCCGGTGGCGATGTCCAAAGCGTTACAAATGGTGAGACCATTAGTGAAAGAAGGACCAAACCAAGGAGGATCCTATCCTAAAGGAGAAGGAGGAGTAGGAGGAGTCAGTTTTCTTTGAACCACAGTAGCTGGCTTGGATCCCTCTTGCGCTGGTTTACATTCCCCTTGTGAGTCGCCACCCTCATGTACTACTCTACCATAAACAAATTAGAACTACTACAGATAGACTAGAACATTTCTTATGTCAAAACACTCGATTGAATGCAATCTCGGCACACTGACTAGAAATCATCTGCGAGAAGGTCTTCTGGCACATGCATACTACTAATCGATTCTTTGGTGATTCGTGATTGAATACAACCTAGGAAGAGTTGTACGCCTACATAACAGCCCTCCCAGAGTGACACAGATCTCCTTTTTTCAAATAGGGAAAGCAAATCCTAATCATCAGGTAAGACGGGATCATTAGAATACGAAACTGCCTAAAAAAATGAAGGGCTCTTGGTCTATCCTTGATCAGAGATTTCTCTATGAAAAATATGAATCGGAGTTTGAAGAAGGGGAGGGAGAAGGAGCCCTTGACCCGCACGAGGATTTATTCAATCACATAGTTTGGGCTCCTAGAATATGGCGCTCGCGAATCGCGAATACGGGAGCTGCTACTGAGTACTGAGTGAACGGGCGAAAGGAGATTGGAGAGAAATCCGTTCCACCTTCATCGCATATAAATGGCTTAGAGAACTCAAGAGCACCTTTGTCAGAGACTATAGAAAAATCGGATACTCTTCACTGAAATATGTTTCAATACTACCAACCTGCTCTTTAGACGGGGCAGAGCCGGGTTTGACCACTACAAAGACCGATGTGTACTCCTAGGCTGTGAAAGAGAGGGCGGACCAGGAATTGAATCAGATGCATCGAATGCCCTTGCCCTGTTAGCAAGAAAAGAAGGAGCTGCTATTGATTGAATCAGGATGCGACGAGCAAACACTCGAACGTGAGAGCAAGGGATCACCCAACGAATGGACGAGCTCAAAGGGGGTAGGGAGGAAAGAACCATGATTTCAGAGACCTAACCCAACCCGGTCCGAATCTTATCTGAACTGCGAGAATAACTGACTAAGTCGTGCCATAATTTAAAATATTGTTTTAAAAAGATTAAAAAAAACAAATTAGAACCCCCCCCCCTAAGTCCTTTTTTTTTGAGTTAAAAATCATTTAATGTTATTTGACTTAGAAACGCTTATCCAAACAAGGTCTTAATTAATGTTATTCCCTTTTTGAGATAAGCTTGTGTTGAAGTATATGAAAAAAGTATATAAATGATGGTGTTTGTTATAAGAAAAGAAACGATATGAGTAAATCAATAATGAGTCATAAGATTTGTTCCTTTTTCCTTTATTGGTGTTAATATTGAGCCAGAAAATCGATGCTGTGGATTATTCAGTGACGAATACGGCTGCAAACACCCCTGGAGGCACCTGTTTCAACCGAGATATCGAAGCTCAATATGGTCAGCATACACTGGCAGCTGCCACTTCCTACATATGGAATATCTTCCAATAGCAAAATTCTCCAGGTGACCGTAAAAACATACCAAAAGTAAGCTTGTTCATCGATGACATTGATACGCTCAAACTTACTTCTCAAATGAGAAGTAAAGCGGTCGCGTCAAGTAAATAACCCAACTAGTGAGGTTGGGATCGTTCCCACGAGGAAAATAGTCTAGACTTAACTTCAACTTGTTTATTACTATTGTTCGGTTGATGACTTCCTTGGAAAGTAAAAAACATAAAAAGGGGGGTTTGTATTTCCTAATGAGTAAAAATAACAAGCAAAATTGAAAGAGACACTTAACGGTTTTGAAAGTTGGATTTTAATCAGTAAATCAAAGTAACTAGGGTTTACGTGTTCCCACAGGTTCATAACTCGATAAATCTAACTATAACAATTCTTTCCTAGTATCTTGCATGCAAAGTGATAAGTTATGTATTTCTAAATCCTTGGTCCG
>NC_028639.1:12147342-12147537 GCF_001406875.1 Solanum pennellii
GGGAGCTAGACGCCCCAGCAGCTAACTCTGACGCTCTCATTTGGTGCGCCGCCTCGTCAGCAAGTGAGGCTCTCCGCGCAGCCTCCATTTCTCGGCGCTCCTTCTTCCTTGCTCGCGCCTCATCATCTGCTCGACCCCTATGCCTCTTGGCACTCTCTCGAGGGGGAGGTGGTGGAATGTCTGGAGTGGTAAACA
>NC_028639.1:12152898-12167300 GCF_001406875.1 Solanum pennellii
AGGGTCTTCGTTCCAAAATACTTCAACTCTCGGAATTTGGGTACTGGGATCACTTCTCTGAACTTCACGACGATCCTGCAGGACGGACCGTCATAGCCATGACGGACCGTCACAAGCTTCGTAATCCCACACTTGGTCAGACTTCCCCATCTTCCTTCAGCAGCTGCACTACGTTGCCACCTACGGACCGTCACAAGCACGACGGACCGTCATAAGCTCCGTAGGTGGTCTCTTCTGCATTTTTTCGCCCAAAATCTCCGCATTCAGCCTTGGACAGATTTCCTGCAAAACAAAGAGAAACTTATATCAAAATTAGCACAAAAAGGCTTTCGGACACACTAAACTTAAGGAAAAAGTATTAATTATACCGTGAAACCACGGTATATCAGACATGAACGGAGTAGCATTTGCTATTAACAATGAGATTCATGTTAGTGCAAGGTACACAGAAATAAGCCCATGTCTTAAACTTACAGATAAAAAATTAATTGATCGATATATACATGCACCTTTACAAAATATAAATCTTACTTTATATTATATATAAACACTCTTAATTAGTTATGGCTCCGTAGAAAAGATGTGCGCAAAGTTGTATGATGTCCATGTATGTTTATTAAGTTTGTAGGTAGAGGCGCACCCGCTCTGGTAAATGGGGGTGTACGTGCACCTGTTAACTTCATGTAAATAATTAAGTATCTTGAAAAATTGACAAAAACTAGAATATAATTAACCGTACATCCAAGGAAAGCATATGAGAGCTATTGGTATAAGCTAGAGGAACCATCACATGATCAAGATTTGAATTTTGTTGAAGCCTCTTTCACTGTTTTTGTTTTAAGTATAAATAGTTGAAACGTAGTGTTCCTGGATTCGCCTCTCTTTGTAGATCACTCAAGTTCGATTCCCCATATCCTCATTTTTGTTATGTAATATGACTTGTCTATTTTTTTTAAATCATGGTCACCTAAGCTCTAATTTCGTTAGAAAAAAAGTTCATTTTAATTCAAAAGTATTGTTATAAAATATCTTCTCCATTTTTTGGCTTAGGTTTCATTATTATTTTTTGTTATTGCATTCCCCAATCATTGACAAAAAATAATTTTTGTACTATTCAAAATTTGAATGTTACATTTGTGTTTTCAGGTACATCCAAGGTTACTCTGGGGATGTAAAGAGAGAGAACACGGGGGTATTATACCACAAAAGTGCTCACATTTGGCAGTGGAATGGTAATGGTAAGGCTCCTGGAGGATTAGTTGAAGGGATTGCTAATTATGTGTTGACCTTTGACCAAGCCATTGGGTGAAACCAGGTCAGGGTGATCGCTGGGACCAAGGCTATGATGTTACTTCTCAATTTCTTAGTTATTGCAACAGTTAAAAAATGGATTTGTGCCACAACTTAATAAAAAAATGAGAAATGGTTATAGTAATCAGTTCTTTGTTGACTTACTAGGAAAGACAATTGATCAACTTTGGAGTGACTACAAAGCTAAATATTGCAATTAACTTTACCTATGTACCAATATTACAAGGCTATGCATGTATGTGTGTCATGGTTTTATTGAAGATATTATAGTGACAATAATAATATAATAAAAATAAGCTTTCAAGGGGCTAATTTCATAAGTTATTTCTTCTGTGTGACTAATTGGTTAGCAATTCCAGTGCAAGCATCCAAGTTTATTTGTTGAAATTACTTATGATTCAGAGTTGGGTATAAAATATTCTTAAATTATGCGAAATTCATGAACAAAAATGTCAATATTTAATAGTTTGATTTAAAAGTATCCTTATAGTCAATACTTTGATAAAAAAATGTCTCTATTGTCCTTTTCATTTTTAACACAATAAAATTCTAGTGACAGCTCTTTTTATCAGCAAATACTTGCCCTAGTTCAATTCGAAAAATATTAAGAAATAAAATATTTCTTATTTTATTAAATGTTTTATCGTTATCTGGATGAAAACTAATGATGAAGTTAGTATGATCTTATATATATGACTTTCAATTAAAAAGATACATGTAGTTATTCTATTTTTAAGTGATGAAATGAGATTAAGAAGAAAAAAATGTTTCCTATTTATTTATTAATTAAAGTGATTATAAATAGAAATATCAACATCCCACACACATTTAAGAGGATAAATATCAAGTTGTAATCATACTCTTTAAAAATAAACTACTTATAGCATATTATTATCATCTTATAGCACATCAATTAATAATATATTAATTAAAAAAATATTTAAAATAAACTATTTATAGCATATTATTATCAAGTTATAGCATATTAACTAATAATATATTAATAAAAAAATTATTTAATATGTAACTAATAATTATTATGTTTAAATAATCTGTTTCATTTATTCACTTACCTTTTATCAACAAAACCTTTTAAATTATTACTGATTAATCAATTACCTTTTAAACTTTTTAATATAAATAATAAATTATTAAATATTAATCAATTACCTTTTAATGTTTTTAATATAAATAATAAATTATTATTTATTAAATATTAATTAAACTTCATATTATATAGTTACCTTTAAAAAAACAAAATTTAAAAGTTAGGGATTTGATTTTAATTAATTTCATATTATATGGTTACCCAATAACTACCCACCCCCATATCAACCAATACTTTTTTATCTTTCCCCAATACACTCAACCTCTCCCCTATTTACATGCTTCTCTTTCTACCATATTAATTTTGCACACCTTTTTTCACGTTTCTCTCTCTATTAATCAACTAAAGGCAGCACATGTTTCTCTCTCTATTAATTAATTAAAGATAGAAACTCTTTCAAGATTTAAACTTATTTCCCAAAATCAGATTAATCTTAAAATCCTTATTCAACTACATCTCTATCAATCTTCCACAAAATTAGGTTTTTTATTTTTCAACCATCAAATTCGCAATATTGCATGATTTTCGGAAAAAATCGTGTTGTATAGATCATCAAACAGGTTTATTTCATAAAGTTTTTATTTTTTCTCTTATTCTTTTGTCAAATTATTTAATTTTTATATGTTATTGCTTGATTTTAGGAGAAATTTATGTTGTATAGATAATGCAGGTTTCTTCAAGTTTTATATTTGTTTATGTCAAATTCTTTAATATTTGTTTGTCTATAAATTTTTAGGATCTGGGTTGTTGAATACAATGTATAAACCAAATACCCTAAGGAGATTCACAAGAAGTACAAACTAAACCGGTAACTTCATGGTTGAAATACCATCTTTTGATCTATGTATAACTCAAATTCAATCGCAAATCTCAGGCTATACAGCTGCGATGGAATTAGAGAAGAAGTCGAATGATGAACTAGTAAGGTGTAGTCCTTTTAAAAGGAAAGTAGTGTCAACGGTGAAAGCAATCGGAAAAAAATGTTACAAGAGGAGGATAGTAAAAATTATGTCCCGGACATGATTGGAGAACCGGTTGTTAATGAAGAACCAGACGAAGTGAGTGAAGAATCACATAGTTCATCAATTTCTTCTTCTTTTTCTCTTCTTGGCGTGTGAAACCAAGAGATGATTTTGACTTGTCACAAAAATCCAGCAGTAGAGATCTCGTAACACTCATGTCTGCATGTTGTATAAAATATATTTAACTATATATATCATAATATATTAACTGTTGTATTTAATGGTAGTATGCTTAAATGAATATTTGCACTTTATTAAATGTGTATGTTTTGTATAAATTTTTATTGCAATATGCAAAATATATGAACATTGTATGAAAAATGTATAAATATTGTATAAATTATGCATGTCACATTGAACTTTGATATATGTAACAGAAACAAATGGTATATATATGAACATTGTATGGATACTATACGAACATTTTATGAATGGAAGTAAAGTTCAAAGTATATATATAATGTATAAACATTGTATGAATTATGAATCTCATATTGAACTTGGATATATGTAACAGGAACAAATGGTACATATATGAACATTGTATGAATATTGTATGAACATTGTATGAATACAATATGAACATTTTATGAATGGCAGTATAGTTCAATGTATATTTATAATGTATAAATATTGTATGAATTATGAATGTCATATTGAACTTTGACATATGTAACAGAAACAAATGATATATATATATATGACAATTTTTTACGAAATCAAACTTTATAAATGTCAATGATAACAATTGCACTCAATAAAACAAAACGTGTTTCTAACATTCAAAACAATACAATAACAAATGTAACATTACGAAATCATTGTTTTTGCACAGGATAATTTGAACATGTCTTTCTATTGTGTCCAACTTGACGGCATCTACTGCAAGTCAATTTTTGTCCTTTTGAATTTCACGTCAACAAACCCCTTGCATCTTTCAAGTTTTGGTATACCCGCTGTACAAAATTAATACAAAACATATATTCTAATTTCATTAGAAACATATGTTATTTGCAGTTTTGATGATTTAACAAACAATGGGACCTTGTAAAGGTACCAGGTTTCTTACTTGAGTGTTGAAGATGAAACAAACCCAGGGACCTTGTAGAGGTACCAGGCTCTCATGGTGACGAGCCAGTTGACTGCCAGCTGGAGACGGTACAGAAAGTAGGTGCACACTTCCCGATGGCGTCAGAAAGTGAGACTTATCCAACCAATGGCAAAGAGTTTAAAGAAAGTGACTTGTCCATATAAAAGGCACTTTCCTAAACATCTTGTGTAGTTTTTGCAACTTGACAAAGAATTTTTCAAGAACACTTGCAAAGGCTATTAGCAAACAAAAGGCAGAATTATTCAAACAACAGCAGAAATCTCTGGAGCATTTAAGTGTAGTTGTTTAAGAATATATTCTCTTGGTCTTACATTGTAAACTATTCCTGAAACTATAAAGGAATTAGTGGGTAGTATTGAAATTCTAAGTTGTCTAGGTGGGATAGCTTAGTGGGTAGATTTATTTCTACTTAGGCTTGTTAAGCAATAGAGGTTATTGCTTGAACGTGAGATTAAAAACTTTTTCTCACATTTGTTGTAATCGTGTTTCACTTTTGCTTGTGAAGATTAGTGAAAGCGGGTTGAAAAGTCCTGTTGAGAACAGGTCGTGGTTTTACTCCTTTAAGCAAGGAGGTTTCCACGTAAAATCGTTGTGTTGTTTAAACTGCATTTACTTTCTGTTCATATTTGTTAGTGTGTCAAGGGACCTGGTCCATTGACTGATAAGTGAAGGCATATATTCTATCAAGTGGTATAAGAGCAGGCACTCTCTATTTGGTTAACACCAAGGAAGTGATATTTGTTCTAGAATGGCTGCTCCACTTAATCTCGAAGAAGGTCAGTCGTCAACAAGACCTCCTCGTTTCAATGGACATTTCTACAGTTGGTGGAAAGTTAGAATGCATGATTTTCTCATGGCTGAAGATAGTGAGTTATGGGATATCGTACTGGATGGACCATTTATTCCAATGATAGAAGAAAAGGATGGAGAGAAAATCAGTCTTGTTCCAAAGCCTAGACAGAAATACGATGAAGCTGAAAGAAAAAAGATAGGAAAGGGCTACAAGGCAAAAACTCTTCTTGTCTGTGGGATAGGACCTGATGAGTTCAACAGGGTTTCAGCTTGTGAGTCTGCTAAGGAAATTTGGGACTGTGTAAAGACTGCTCATGAAGGAACTGAACAAGTCAAAGAATCAAAGATTGATATGCTTACCTCACGGTATGAAAACTTCAAAATGAAGGAAGGAGAAACAATTCATGACATGTCACAAAGTTGTCTTCCATTACAAATGAGCTACGAAGTCTTGGTGAACCTATAAGCATGAGCAAACAAGTCAGAAAAGTACTTCGAATTCTTCCAAAATCCTGGGTAAGCAAGGTTGATGCCATCACAGAAGCCAAAGATTTGAAGGTGCTGACTATAGATGCATTGATTGGAAATCTGAAGACACATGAGATGAATCGAAATCACGATTCATCAAAGAAGGAAATCAAAAAGGATAAGTCATTGATGTTGAAGTACAAATCAGATGAAGATTCCAGTGATGATGATATGGCATATCTCATCAACAGATTTCAAAAAAGAGGAACAAATGGTCCTCGAAATGCTACTCAAGGTGATACATGCTACAAGTGTGGAAAAGCTGGGCACTTTATTAGAGAATGTCCTCTGCTCAAGAATGAAAACAAGGAACATCAAAAACCAAGAAGTGACAAAGAGAAGAGAAGGGACCTGGTACTCAGTAAGAGAGATCGAAAAGTTGCTGTTGACTTGGTGGTCAAAAAGGCTCTTGCTGCGTGGGGTGATTCTTCAAGTGATTCAGAAGATCCTGATGAACCAGATGATGTGTCTATGGTGGCTGTACATGAGGAGGAAACCATTTTCAATGAAATGTTTGCTCTCATGGCTCATACAGAAAATGAAGAAGAGGATGACAAGGTAACTCTTCTTGATATGAAAAATGACTTGGATAATTATTCTCTTCAAAAAATTAAGAACGTTGGCAAAAGTTATGATTGATTCTGTAATTGAGTTAACAGCTGAAAGAGACACCATGAATGCTGAACTTGACAGTTTAACTGAATACAAAGTTAAACTGGAGGAAAAAATGTCAAAAATGGTGTCTCTAGAGTCTGATAACACTGATCTTAAAAAATAGTTGAATCAGATAACTGAAGAAGCTGAAAAGCTAAATGGAATGTCAAATGGTTTACGAGTTGAAATTGAAGAAAAATTGAAAAACTCTGAGAAAAATCTGGGATTGTCTTTGGAGAAAAGCAACAGATTAGAAAAGGATATTGTCAAACTTAAGGAAGAGCTTGAAAAATCTCTTAAGTGGACAAAATCCTCTAAGTTGTTGTCAACTGCAACAAACCAGAGTAATTTCAATAAGAAAGGACTAGGAAGTTTGAATATCACTCCTCCTTTTAACCCTCACAGTAAGTATGTGTTTGTGTCTGACAATCTGCTTTGTCTTCACTGTGGTAAAAATAGGCATTTAAAGGGAGAGTGTGCTGGGTGGAGAAATTCTCATGAAAGACTCTCTAATTATGCTGAAAGGCCAAAATTATCAAAAGAGAGACCTGGTCCTCCAAAACCTGTTTCAACTGATAGATTTCCAAAGAAAAAATCTGTCTCTGCTCCAATATCCTTTGTTAGAAGTTTCAAAAACTGCCCTATTGGACTAGATACAATCTGATCACTCCTTTGTCTGCCTTCTGGGAACTCAAATTGAAATGGGTTCCCAAGCTTAACAAGTAATTCTTGTTGCAAGTGAGTGAGAGGAGCAGCAGTCAATGTTGGTATATGGACAGTGGATGCTCTAAACATATGACTGGTGACATCAAAAATTTCCTCTCACTCAAGACACTTCAGGGAGGAGGTGTCTCTTTTGGTGATGGAAAGAAGGGGTACATTTTGGGTGTAGATGTTTTGTGCTGAACAATGGAAAGGATGATCTGGGAAAATTTGATCCTAGAAGTGATGAAGGAGTGTTAAATCCAACAAAAGAACTCAGTGCAATGAAGAAAGCATTCATGTTGTTTTTGATGAAGATGGAAACTTAAAAAGCAATGGATCAAATTATGAAGATGATGTGTTCAAGTTGTTCAATTCACAGAAAATTGAAGGAAGTGAAGCTGATGCAGAACAACAGTTGAAAAATGACTTTGATGATCAAAATCATAGTCTACCTGAAGAGGCTGATGAGGTTGAAAAGTGTGATGAGGTACCTGGTACTACTCTGAATTTCAGTCAGAGTACATCAAACTCCCCAGAAAATGATGTCACTCTTGATGAAGAAGAACATGTTGATCAGCTAAATCAGTCTGCTCCAAGATCAGGATGGAAGCATAGTTCATCACATCCTCTTGATAATCTTATCTCTCCCTTGAACTCTGGAATTCATACTAGATCAAAAACAAGAAATCTAGTTGCATTTTCAGCATTCATATCATCTATTGAGCCCAAGAATGTGAAAGAAGCATTAAGTGATGCAGATTGGATCAACTCTATGCAAGAAGAACTTCATCAGTTTGAAAGAAGCAAGGTATGGTACCTGGTTCCTCGACCTGCAGGCAGAACAGTAATAGGAACCAGATGGGTTTTCAGAAACAAGCTTGATGAAAATGGAGTGATTACTAGAAACAAATCCAGGTTGGTGGTTCAAGGATACAATCAAGAAGAGGGAATAGACTATGATGAGACTTTTGCACCTGTTGCCAGGATGGAGGCTATTAGAATTTTAATAGTTTTTTCTGCATTCATAGGGTTCAAGCTGTATCAAATGGATGTCAAAAGTGCATTTCTGAATGGAGATCTCAAAGAGGAGGTATTTGTCAAACAACCTCCTGGGTTTGAAGATGCTGAGTTACCAGATCATGTGTTCAGATTGAATAAGGCTCTTTATGGTCTGAAGCAGGCTCCAAGAGCATGGTATGAAAGGCTGTCAAAGTTTCTGCTGAAGAATGGTTTCAAAAGAGGCAAGATAGACAATACTTTGTTCTTATTAAAAAGAGAACAAGAATTGCTTATTATTCAAGTTTATGTGGATGACATATTTTTGGAGCTACTTCAGAACATTTGTGTGAAGAATTCTCATCATTAATGGGAAAGGAATTTGAAATGAGCATAATGGGTGAATTGACATTCTTCCTTGGTTTACAAATCAAGCAATCATCAAATGGGATTTCAATCTGTCAGGAGAAGTACATTAAGGAGCTACTGAAGAAATTCAATATGTTTGACTCTAAACCTATTGATACTCCTATGGGAACAAATTCCAAGCTTGTAGTAGAGGAATCTGATCCTCTTGTGAATCAAACAATGTACAGGGGAATCATTGGATCCTTGCTGTATCTGACTGCTAGCAGACCTGATATTGTTTATAGTGTTGGAATGTGTGCCAGGTTTCAAGCATGTCCTCGTGAGTCACATTTGAAAGCTGCAAAATGTATTCTTAGATACCTGAAGAAAACAGGGGACCTGGTTCTCTTCTATCCAGCAGGTGATACTTTTGATCTAGTTGGTTTTGCAGATGCTAATTTTGCTGGGTATCAAGTTGATAGGAAGAGTACTTCTGGAATGGCTCATTTCCTTGGATCATCACTCATCTCTTGGGGAACTAAGAAGCAGAATTCTGTGGCTCTTTCAACTGCTGAAGCTGAGTATGTAGCTGTTGCAGCCTGCTGTTCACAGTTGTTGTGGATCAGGCAACACTTGGAAGATTTTGGGATGCACATCAAAGCAATTCCTCTTATGTGTGACAATACTAGTGCTGCTAGTATGGGAAAGAATCCAGTCCACCATAAGAGAACAAAGCATATTGATGTTAGACATTACTTTTTGAGAGATAATGTTGAGAAGGGAAATATTGTGCTTACATATTGTCCAACGGAGGATCAAATTGCAGATATCTTCACCAGGGCTCTCAGTAAAGATCAATTTGAGAGAAATCGGTTGAAGTTGGGCATGTTGATCTCAAAGTGATGTTCTTAGCTTCCAACAGTTGAATTCCCTTGATGGCTAAAATTGTAGTGCAGGTATCCGTTGTGTGAATATTTAAATATCTGAATAAAGATCCTTTTTGTACCTTTTGTAGGTATACTTTCAGGAAGGACTTGCTTAGCAAAGAAAATGACTAGAACAACTGGGGAATGAGGATGTAACTGTGCTATGGTACCTGGTGCCTGTCCAGGTTAGCATTTCTACATTAATTTGAAACTGAAAATTATGACCGTTGATAATGCCACGTGTCAGTCATCGGTTAGTCTGACCGTTAGTCCCATCGCTTCTCTCTCAAGCGACACATCCAATCACGGACCTGGCACCTTTTCACGCCTTTTAAAAACCCTCATTACTTCTTTTGAAATCCTCAACCGTCCTTTAACTTTCTTTTTGCTTCAAGAAGGGTTTAAGTAAAATTTAAAAAGGCAAGCTTTGTTTCTTCTTCTTATTTTCTCTGTTTGAAAAGCCATTTTTTTTGTCAAACATGTCTTCTCCTTCTTCTACCTCTAAACAGATGCTAAATGCTCTTAGCGAAATCGAGCCCATTGCTTTCTACTCTCCGTCTATTGTTAAGTCCAAATCCAATGCCCCCTCCAGTTCTCAGCAAGATACTCCCGACAATCCTTTCTATGCCATAGATCCAAACAGCACATGCTTGCCTACTGGACCTGGTCCGTTGCAAGAAATGTTGCCTGACAATCTTTTTGAAGGAGATCTGCCTAAGCATAAAGCATCTGAGTCTAATATCTTGGCAGCAAGTGAAGAGTTGGTTATTGAGAGTTTGGCTATGATGCGGGAAGAAGCAAGGGCTGAGCAAACTTAAGTTTTGCAGAGGGAAGAGGTAAGAAATACTCAACCCATTTTTGATAAAACTCCTGATATTGAAAGGTATCCTTCTTCCTCCTCCTCTGACTCTGAAGGTGAGGAGGAACCTCTAAAATGGAAGGTTGAGCGAAGAGAGGGTGAGATGTCTAGGAAAGGGAAGGAGAAGGTTGTAGAAGAAGCCCCTAGGAGAAGACCTACCACTAGGTCTGCTGCTCAAAAATTGTTGGCCGATGCCTTGAAGGCCAGTGCACGTTCTACTACTGCAATTAGAAGTGCCAGAACCTTCAAGGTATCAAATTTCAAAATGCCTGAGACTGATGTTGTTGAGTTGTTTGCTGAGGAAGTTGAAAAGAAGGGTAAGAAGAAAAGGTCAGGGAAGAAAAAGGGAAAGGTTTCAAAGAAGGTTGAAAACACAAAATCCAAAAAGAAAAGTACTGTAGGAAAAAGGAAAAGACCACAGGGACCTGGTGCCCAAGATAGGAGTGTTGAGAGTGTCAACATGCAGGAAGTTGTTGACAGCCTGAGAAAGCAAGCAGTCTTGGCTGGGAGAGTTTTTGATATGGGAATAATCAATCTTCCCGGCATGAACTCTCTTCATGATATGGTAGAAATTCAATCATGGATGCATTTGTTCAACAGAAAATCCCCAGTTCTTTACGAAGAAGAAGTGCGCGAATTCTATTATAATGTTCAATTCAAAGAAGATGGGAGTATCCTCACACGGGTCAATGACATTGTTGTACATCTAGATTAGGGTCTGTTGAGCAAAATTCTCAAGGTGCCTAGAGAGGGGACCCGGTCTGTGCTGGGAAGAACTTGCTCTACTGAGTTTGCTTCCTTGATTTCTAAGATACCCACAACCAAGGTTGCTGGGATTTATAAGCAGATCATAAAGAGCGAGTACCAGTTGGTCTTCGAGTTCATCAACAAAGTTCTCCTTCCTCGCACTAAAAAGAGGACCTCAGCAACTGCTGCTGACTTGTTTGTGATGGAGATGTTGTGTATCTTCGAAGCCCTGAATCTCCCAGGTCTTATGCTTGAGCATATCTACAAAACCGTCATCGAGAGGAAAGGTGTTCATGGAATGGGATACGGATACTTTCTCACAGAAGTATTCAAGCACTTTCAAATTCCTCTCAGTGTTGGAAAGGTTGCGACGGTTAAACAGACTATCTCAGAGAGTACCCTGGTCAAGTGTGAGTGTATTGAAGGGAGAACCAATCCCAAGAGCAAGATGGCTCAACTCATCGAAGATCAGGATCAACTTAAGCATGAGGTTGAGGAGCTCACTGTGCGTTTGAGTGGTAAAGAGGCCGAAATTGCCAATACTCAAAGCAGAACTACTTACTGCACAGAATGAGGGACCTGGTTCTTCCGTGGTACAAAAGCCCTGGAGAAAGAGAATGCAGAGTTGAAGGCTAAGATCACTGCCTTACAGGAGAAGGCAATTAGAGATAATGATGCTGCCAATGCCCGACTCACTCTTATCATCCAGTCCCTGTCTCATCCACCTCCCTCTTCCTAGCCTGTTAAAAACCCTCCTTTGTGTCTTTCTTTTTGTGGCTTATCTTTGTGTTTTTGGATTATCAGTTTAATTTTAATGTATTAAATGTTATTATGGACTGCTGGTTAACTTATTCCTCTGTTGTTCTGATTATAATCTTTTGTTAATGCTTTTCCCTTCCTAATTGATTGCTTTATAGCTTTGATCTTATTCAGTATTGCTGTTGACATCACTGGTTTACTGCATATCTTTTTTATGATGCCAAAAGGGGGAAGTAAAACTGGTAAGTAGCTAAATGATATATACATGTGGGGAATACAGTGAGGGGGAATATACATGTGGGGGAATACAGTGAGGGGAAATATAGTAAGGGGGAACAAAGTTGGAGGAGATCTGAGACCATTGTCATCATCAAAAAGGGGAAAAATGTTATTTGCAGTTTTGATGATTTAACAAACAATGGTACCTTGTAAAGGTACCAGGTTTCTTACTTGAGTGTTGAAGACGAAACAAACCCAGGGACCTTGTAGAGGTACCAGGCTCTCATGGTGACGAGCCAGTTGACTGCCAGCTGGAGACGGTACAGAAAGTAGGTGCACACTTCCCGATGGCGTCAGAAAGTGAGACTTCTCCAACCAATGGCAAAGAGTTTAAGGAAAGTGACTTGTCCATATAAAAGGCACTTTCCTAAACATCTTGTGTAGTTTTTGCAACTTGACAAAGAATTCTTCAAAAACACTTGCAAAGGCTATTAGCAAACAAAAGGCAGAATTATTCAAACAACAGCAGAAATCTCTGGAGCATTTAAGTGTAGTTGTTTAAGAATATATTCTCTTGGTCTTACATTGTAAACTATTCCTGAAACTATAAAGGAATCAGTGGGTAGTATTGAAATTCTAAGTTGTCTAGGTGGGATAGCTTAGTGGGTAGATTTATTTCTACTTAGGCTTGTTAAGCAATAGAGATTATTGCTTGAACGTGAGATTAAAAACTTTTTCTCACATTTGTTGTAATCGTGTTTCACTTTNAGTGGGTAGTATTGAAATTCTAAGTTGTCTAGGTGGGATAGCTTAGTGGGTAGATTTATTTCTACTTAGGCTTGTTAAGCAATAGAGATTATTGCTTGAACGTGAGATTAAAAACTTTTTCTCACATTTGTTGTAATCGTGTTTCACTTTTGCTTGTGAAGATTAGTGAAAGCGGGTTGAAAAGTCCTGTTGAGAACAGGTCGTGGTTTTACTCCTTTAAGCAAGGAGGTTTCCACGTAAAATCGCTGTGTTGTTTAAACTGCATTTACTTTCTGTTCATACTTGTTAGTGCGTCAAGGGACCTGGTCCATTGACTGATAAGTGAAGGCATATATTCTATCAACATATACTGTAATTTTGAAAAAAATAAATGGACTTTCATACACAAATGATACACGTTTCGTATAATCTTCATATACTATTAAAAAAAATTCAGACTTCAACATTACACAAATTTATAATCAGTTCATATAATTCATACACACTTCATACACAGTTAATATATCATTCACTGTCCTATACAATACTCAAATTAAACAAACACAATACATATTCAATAAAAAATTAATTTAAAAACATATATTATAATATAAATAGAAACATATATTGTACACCAAAATTTATCAGGTTACTAAAAAAAAGAAGTGAAATATGCAGCTATGAAAATATTCTTGAATTTTTAGAAAAAATGACTTATACATTGAAAGCAATCTGAAAATAATCGTGAAATTTTGGAAAGAAGACTACTTGTAACGTTGATCCAAATATGTTTGAAAATGACAATTTGAAAGTATTCTGAAAATCCAAAAATATTTGCTATTAACTGGTTGAGTTTTTTAAGGAATTAATTCAAAAAAATAATATTATTTTAACTAACTAGAGATATTTAAGGCAATGATGATAATTTGAAAATGTTTAATATCCCTAAAAATGTGCTAATCATATATTTAGCTTTAATTAAACTCCCTAAAAATTGCAACTATTCATATTAAAAAACGTGCTACCTACATTAAATGTAGCAATTAATAAAGAAACAAAAGTAATGTTAATAATTTATCTACCTTTAATTTAACTCAATAAAAAGTTAAACTCTTCAAGTTCTCAGGTGTGCAACATTGAATAAATGCAGTAATTATGACTGACAAAAGCCACTTAATTTATATTGTCATAAATTTTTAAATATTAAAATTAATTACTCATTATCACTTTATCTACTTAATTTTTAATTAATTTTTAATAACAACTCTTTTTAATAAATTATAGTTAACAATATAATTACTAAAAAAATGATATAGAGTGAGATATTAAATGCTACAAAATGAAATTGAAACTCTAATGCCATAACTTGATAATAATACTACATATAATGCTATATACAAAATTTATTAAAAGAAACAAGGATAATTTTTCAAAAATAATATTTTTTAGGAATAAAATATGCTTAAAAAGAAAATAATCATAAATAGATTTTTTTTGACTCACTAAATTGTTAAAAATACGTAAATAAAGAGAATAGTTTTTGGTTAATTTTCTGTGTATTGCTCTTGTG